>NC_057802.1:109202578-109232351 GCF_018294505.1 Triticum aestivum
ACGAGGGAGCAGCGGGACGGCGCGGCGACGGGCGTGACCGAGCGGCCGAGCGCGCGCACTGGGCGGCCAGGACGCGTGGGGGGTGCGCGGTCGAGCGCGACGATGGCGCGGGCACGACACGATGAGGGAGAGATGAGTAGAGGGAGGCGCTCACAGGGGCCTTAGGGTTAAGGGCAGCGTTGCTCGGGGCGGAGGACGGGGACGACGGCGTCGGAGACGGGGAGGCAGTCCGGCGACGGCGGTGATAAGGTCGGGGCGGCGGGGTGACTTCGGGTCGAGGTGGCGCCGGCGATCCGGTGACGACGACGCGCACAACGACGGGGAGGTGACGGCGGACAACGGCAAGCGGCGTCGGGAAGCTCCGAGTGGTGGGGCGCGGCCGTGGGCGGCGCCAGGGGCAGCGAGTTTGATCCCGATCCAAATCGGATCGGGAGAGGGGGAGCGGCCGAGGGAGAGAGGGGATCATGGGAGAGGAGTGGGGATCAGGGGTGCGTGGGTTAGGGTTTGGGAGGTTAAGGGGGCGCCGGCTGGGCCGGCCTGGCTTACCCAGTGGCCAGCTGGGCCGAGGCCGAGCGGGGGGGGAGTGTTTCTTTTCCTTTTTTATGTTCTGTTTTCTTTTTTTTATTCTATTACTTTTCTGTTTCCTTTTATTTTAGTTTTATAAAATTTAAAAGCGACAACTGATTTGGTGCTATTAAATAGGTCACAGCCCCAAATATTTCGGCACTTTAAATAAAGTATTTTGCATTTGCTTATTATTTTATAAGCATTTTAGATAATTGTTTTATCGTTGTTTTAGTTTATTTAGTGCATTTAAGTATTTTATTAAAAGTTGATTTCTTCACCTACATTTATTATGGATTATTTGACACATTAGGAACAATTTAGTTTTGACTTTTGAAAACTTTAATTGTTTCGACTTTAATTCAAATATGAATTTGGATCGGTTCTGAACTAACGCGAGATTAGCAACAGTAAACGGGGTGACATGGCATCGTTAACGTGGGATTACTGTAGCTTAATTATCCGGGCGTCACAGCGACACCACTCTCCAAGAAGTAACAAATGGTGTGTGGATGATGAACTCCTTGCTCTTGTGCTTCAAATGATAGTCTCCCCAACACTCAACTCTCTCTCACAGGATTTGGATTTTGTGGAAAGAAGATTTGAGTGGAAAGCAACTTGGGGAAGGCTAGAGATCAAGATTTATGTGGTTGGAAGGGAATATCTTGACCTCAACACAAGTGTAGGTGGTTCTCTCTCAGAAAATATGTGTTGGAAGTGTAGGCATGTTCTGATGGCTCTCTCCACGAATGAAGAGTGGGTGGAGGGGTATATATAGCCTCCACACAAAGTCTAACCGTTACACACAAATCACCAAACTCGGTGGGACCAATTCAAAGAACTTGGTCAGACCGATTTTGGTTCATAATGTGACCGTTAGGTGTTTCGGTGGGACCGACACGTCAACTCGGTGGGACCGATATCATTAGGGTTAGGGCATAACGTAATCTCGGTGAGACCGATTACACAAACTCGGTGAGACCGAGTTCGGTAATAGACCAACGGAGAGTTGGTCAGGCAAACTCTGTGGGACCGATTCGCTCATCTCGGTTGGACAGAAACATTACGAAAAGGAAACGGAGTGTTTGCATTGCAATCTCGGTGGGACCGATCGCTCATCTCGGATTGACCGAAACGTTACGAAGGGAAACAGAGAGATTACAATCCCATCTCGGTGAGACCGAGATCCCTATCGGTGAGACCGAATAGACTAGGGTTTCTAGCAGTGGCTATGTCAACTGAACTCGGTGGCTCCGGATATGAAATTTCGGTGGCGCCGAGCTGGACTTTTTGGTTTGGGACATATGTGGATATGAGAAAGTAGTGGAGGGTTTTGGAGCATATCACTAAGCATTTTGAGCAAGAACCTCATTAAGCAACACCTCACCCCTTCTTAATAGTATTGGCTTTTCCTATACACTCAATGTGATCTTGGATCACTAAAATAGAAAATGTAGAGTCTTGTGCTTTGAGCTTGAGCCAATCTTTTGTCCTTAGCATTTTGAAGGGTCCACTTTCTAATCCATGCCATGCCAATCATTGAGCTCTCCTAAAATGTTCATCTTGGAATAGCATTAGCTCAATGAGCTATATGTTGTTAGGAATTATCAAAACCACCCAGGGATAGTTGCACTTTCATGTTGGAGCGCTACGGTCAAAACGGGGGTCCTGTTCATCGGGAGGGGTGTGACGTACCGCAAAACGGGACTCCACGTGATACTGTTCATCTCCACCGTCGAACTCGTCCAGCCTCCACGGGCTACTGTTCATCCACCGTCGACCTCCTCCAGCCTCCACCCGCGACTGTTCATCCATGGGCTCATGTTCATCCAGCCTCCACCCGCGACTGTTCATCCATGGGCTCATGTTCATCCAGCCTCCACCGCGCGCTCCTCCGCCGGCTATTGTTCAACCAGCCCTCTCCACGGGGTCCTGTTCAACCACCCCTCCACGGGCTACTGTTCATCCAGCCCTCCACCGGCTATTGTTCAACCAGCCCTCCACGGGGTCCTGTTCAACCAGCCCTCCACGGGGTCCTGTTCATCCACCGGCTCGATCGATCGGGGTCCTGTTCATCTAGCGGCAACGGCTTCTACTACCACGGGGTCCTGTTCATCCAACCCCCCACTGGGAACTGTTCATCCAAACCCCCCAACAATGCTCACTGTTCATCTAGAGGCAGCATCGATCGGCTTCAGTTAGCAGCAGTAGCGAGGAATCACACTCGGGTTCAGTGAACAGCAAGGGATCGATCGGGGTTCGGTAACGTAGCTAGTGCAATCGCTCGGATTCAGTTAGAGCCCAACGCCTCGCTTGGGTTCAGTTAGCAGCAGTAGCGAAGGAATCACACTCGGGTTCAGTTAACAGCAAGGGATCGGTCGGGGTTCAGTAACATAGCTAGTGCAATCGCTCGGGTTCAGTTAGAGCCCAACTCCTTGCTCGGATTCAGTTAGAGCGCAACGCCTCGCACACATGCGCATACGTATGAGAGAAACACGCATCGCTCGGCCCCCGGCAACCCACCGTAACTGGGAACTCCCCCGATATTTTCCTCGCCCTTGCTTCTACCACAGTTTTCTCCGTCATGGATGGCCCAAAGAATGTCATGCAGCTGCGTCTCTGGCCCGCCCAGGACGAAAAGCCCATTTTCTGTCATGATTTGTTGTCATAGAAGTAGGAGCCCACCACATCTATGATGATACCGGGTTTTGTACAATTATCGTCATAGAAGTGTCATAAGCATGACAAAAAAAATTCGTTCGGCCCAAAATGTCAGGGATGTGTCTTTTTGTTGTAGTGGGGGTATGTGCTACTTTAGCTTCGATTGTGCTCTCGGATTTTACTAGTTGTGCTAACTTAAAATTTTATTGTGTAGAATGGATGAAACTTTTGGTATTGGTAAGAAGAGTACATCAATAAATTGATAGAGCGCAATTTAGTAGAGGTTCTAGCACTTTTAGCTAGCATATAGGCTAGAGATGAGACTAGTGCACTTGTTGATAGAATAGAGGCTAGACATGAGACTAGATGTGAGGAAGCAACGTTACTTCTTTACACTCGAAGAAGAAAGAAGCATGCAAGATCGAGCCTCCGCAGATCAACAATGAATGCATCGAGAAGGCACTAATCCAACTTACAGGGGCAGTTATGGAAGTTGGATATATTCTAAAATGTATTCTTGTGGTTCTTGTTTTCTTTGGTCTTACTTTTCTAGTCAAAATTTTGTGATGTATTTCCATGTACCAAAAATCAATGATGAAAAAAAGATATGTGTTTGCAAAGAAAAATGTACGCGGCCGAGATGCGTCCGCGCGTTGGGCGCATGGCCAAAGCATCCGAGAAATGGCCCGGACACGACCCCATTGCCCTACCCAAATGGACAGAATTCGGGCAAAACGGACGTCCATTTGGGGTCGTGCGTTGGAGTTGGCCTTACAAGTGGGACAGCAGTTGAGGAAACTAACTACGGCAAACCCCCACCTCGCCCGCCGCACGATAGCTGAGTTAGAGAAACGAGGAGGTTGAAGAGATAGCTATAGCACAGACTCCAAGAAATATGGTGTCAGGTGGAAGTTGTGCTGGTGGCGTGTGCTGTACTCGTGGACGTGAATGCTTGTTCTAGCCCATGTCACCCTACTATATATCGAGGATTCGAGGTGCTGGTTACATATAGCGAACACATTAACATATGGCCCACCTCACACCGTGGCCAAATTTCCTGGAGTCTGTGCTAGGTTAAAAAGTGTTCTTTGAGAGGCTAGATGGCTGGTCTCAAGTTTTAAACATGTTGTATTACGTATACGTAGGCGTAGAGATAGTGCAGCAGTTTTAAAGTTTGAACCCAAACATCAGAATGCAATTTCTACTGGACTCATCCGAGGACCTAGGATGAAGGGATTCACAGCTACAGTAAAAACACCCGCCCGACGCGCCAAGCATGTGAATCTAGTACAAATAATAGTACTATTGTTGGTTGGACTCATCCGATAACCTGTTGCAATGCACAAACAATTATGTATTCGGAATATATTTTTTTGCCTCGTCACAGCACCCACTCCGAGAAGCGACTCGAAAGCCATTCATAAATTTAGTAAGTTTATCACAGGCATATCATTTAGCATTACATACAACAGGTCATCAACCCATAACGGCAATGAGGATACATTATAAATACTAAATTTTTCATCACACAACAAATAACAAGCAATGAAATGAACTTCAGCTCAACCACTCATCGACGTTGGAAACGCTTGCTTTGAACTAGAAGTGATTCTCTGGGGAGGGCCATCTATTGTCAATCTCGAGACCAACGCAGGACTGATCATTCAGGCTGAAGCGGCCTATATCAGGACACATATTGTGATTGCCACGGTAGGGAACCATAGCAATGTCCGAGGTATAGATACAGTTGCTTCTCACAAATGGTAGTAACGTTGTGTCAACAGCAGCTGGATCGCCTTTCACCATCATTGGATAGTTTTGTCCAAGGAAGAGCGAGTTTCCTCCAAGACTATCAATACTGAACCAGGGAGAAGGTGTTGGCGCTAGCACACTAGTATCCATCCCAAATACCCTGTAACGAATGTTGGAATAGGTCCGGAGAGTGCGACCATGCGAGACAACACCTGCTTCCTGAGTAACATCAGTAGTGCCTTGTATACAAACAAGAAGAGGCGCCACTGAGTATATGGGTCCTACTCATCCTCATGCTCGTGATCATCACCATCGTCATCTCCCCCTTGGTTATAAAAAATTTAAAGTATAGGTGGTGGAATGTTCACAGGACCTTGGAAACACAAGTATGTTAATTAGTAAAGGGAAAGTAGCTAACCTGCACGCATGTGGATGAAACAATTATATTTACGGTGGAAGACAAACGTACCGAAAGCATCAGGATTCCATGCAAAAACAGTGCCACGAGAGGTGGCAACAAACACAAGACCCTCGTATTGAATTGCATCACAGTACACATCCGTGTACATAAACTGATTTTTGAGCAATATCCATCGAGTCGAATTATGAAGGATGGCAACAAGCTTGTCGAAGATAGCGACAACACAAGCATTCCTATAACCCCAAGAGCGGTTGGGAACTTGACAAATTGCTATCTTCTATAGAAGATAGTCACCATGATCGTAGTTAAACGTACGTAGAATATCGGTGTGCTCAACCTCTGGGCGGTCTAAGCTTTTGGAAGTGGAACCCGTTGACGAGTGTCGGAGTAAATAACCACGGGTAGCCTAGCCGGCTCCCCCTGGCTCTTCAAAAATTGTTAGGCAGAACAAGCCCTCCAGCGTCCAAGACACCTGACCGCCTTCCTATGGCCGGCTGGCCCACCGGCCGGCTTCCGGAAGGCGGCAATGCTATGCTGGCCCTCGCGAAAAGGGCCGACTCCCAGTAGCCGGCTATGAGAAGGCCGGCTCCTGGCAGGCGGCCAGGCGTCCCCCCCTCAAAGTCTGCACCCCCATAATAGCGATGAGACAGGGCGTGGCTACAGTAGAGCCTGCCACCCCCGAATTCCGGAGCACGCATGGCCACAGTGCGCCGTCCGGCGCAGCACTGTTGCCATGTTGACCATGACGCCACCCACGACAGGCTGTCAGTACGGCCCGTAGGTGGCGGGCCCCGCCAGCCAGAGAGACACCCAAAGGCGGCCAAGCCTCCCCCAGTCGGCCTGGGACGTAGCCAGCCCCCGTCAGCCGGCTACCTCCCTCCCTCGAAGTATGTGCACCATTAAGGAGACAAGACGAGGTAAGGCTACAGTGAGAGCCCTCCAGGCGGCGGCACTGTAGCCATGCTTACCCCGGCAAAGCCCTCGTCATCAGGGGCGAGGCTACAGTGACCAGCCGCTGTCAAGACCCCCAGGCGGTGGGGCCGGCCTATCGGCCGAGAGGCCGGCAGCCGGCGGGACCCACCGTCGGCGGGCCCCAGCGGCCGGCGGAGAAGCCGGCGGATAGAGACACTGACAGCCTGGACCCGCATCCAGCCGGATTACCATTGTACCCCTGGGGGGGTAGGCCTATATAAATCCCCAGGGCACCCATGCAAAGGGTTGATCTCTTAGAGTTTTAGACACCACATAGAGAGAAGAGGAGAGCTATCCTTGCCCTTCTTCTTCCTCTAGCCAAACAGCTCAAGGAGCCACTTGTAGCCACTTGTGTTGATCTAGTGATCATGCGGAGACCCCGCAGAGCAAGACTAGGGGTGTTATCTCCACGGAGAGCCCCAAACCTAAGTAAGATTCGCCGGCGTGCATGTCTCGCCTTATCCCGTTTCCAGGCACCGGCAATGTCTTACTAGCTCCCACAATGATAAGCCACGTGTTGGCATATGTCGCACCTACCATCTGACATTTGGCGCCCACCGTGGGGCCAGGTGCACCGTTGTCCGGAGACCTGTTCTGGACGGGAACCCTTTTCCTTCCCAGCGAGCGTGTCGACGACATCTGTGCGGCGAGCTGCCTCGCCGATCTTCTTGGCGAGGCTCGCATCTCCGACAAGCATGCGTCTGACGCGGGCACAGACTGCCCCGAGAGCCGCCTCGTCAGCCTCCTCGACCAGCTTCACGTCTCCAGCGAGCCTGCTGTGGATTTGGAGTCGGTCGGCTCCACCGACCCGATGCTTGTCGACTCTGACACGGCATCGCTTGACGCCTTCCCCACCAACGTGGTGATCATCAACGACCCTCTTCCTCGAGCCGACAGTGGCGGCAGCACTGGCACTGGGGTGCTGGTCATCAGCCACGGCGCCGCCTCAGGCGAGAACGCCCACGACGCCCTACAAGCGGCGCTACACGACCTGTCCGCCCCCATCCCGGCCGACGCCGACGCCGAGACACTGGAGGCACGCCGCCTCGCCCTCATCGCGGAGGGCCAGAAGATAGCATCCATGAGACGCCTCACTGAGGCTCACCAGCGCAAAGTCGACCGCGCCGCCTTTGGTACGCCGCCTCCTGGCGGGCCGAGCCGAGCCGGCATCGTCAAGAAGCGTGGCGCGGCCATCGCCAGCATGCTGGGAGCAGACCGGCCAGTCTACGCCACGCCACTCGAGAACCTGCGTGCCGCTCAGGCGGCCGTAGACGAGCTGAACGGGCTGGAGACCGACGAGCTCTCCTACATGACTAGACGCATCCAGCAGCTGATCGGCGCGGCCGCAGAGCGGCATGAAGCCAGCGCCCGCGCTGAAAGTCCTCCCCACGCCGAGAGCACAGCGCGACATCCCGGACGCCGACTGCAGGCGGCACCCGCGCGAGAAAAGACAAGGAGCCGGCTGTTAGCCGCAGTCGGACTCGGCTCACCATCGAGCGCGATGCAGAAGGCCGCCCCTGAGCTGTGGAACGACGAGGCAATCCGCCTCCTCCCCCGCCTCGTGGGGAGAGATATCCCACCCCGCCGCTTGTTACACATCTGACTCTCGGTGGCCGACTAGGCCACCGCGAAGGAGTCGGCGAGAATGATGCCCGCCACCGGATCGACCGCCTAGCGCGATCCCTGGCGCTAGAAGAAGAAGATGATGTCGGCCCACCTTACTTTGGCCCCCGCATCCGCGATGAGCCCTTCCCCAAAGGGTTCTCACTCCCAAGAGACGCCAAAATACAACGGCTCCGTGAAGCCGGAAGACTGGTTGATCGATTACTCCACCGCAGTGCGCATAGCAAATGGCAACAGGAGCGTTGCCGTGAAGTACGTCCCGCTTATGCTTCAAGGCACGGCACGCACCTGGTTGAACAGCCTGAAGCCCTACAGCGTCAACAGCTGGCTAGACTTCACGGAATTCTTCATCCGCAATTTCACCAGCACATACAAGCGGCCTCCCAAGCCCCGCCAGCTCTCCTTGTGCGTCCAAGGGCCCAGCGAATCAACTCGCGACTACCTCACGCGTTGGGCCGAGCTCCGCAACTCCTGCGAAGGGGTGCATGAGGTTCAAGCCATAGAGTACTTCACCGCCGGGTGCCGAGAGGGCACCCTCCTCAAGCACCGGCTCCTCTGCAACGAGCCGACTACCCTCGACGAGTTGCTGATCATAGCAGACAAGTACGCCACGGCCGACTCTTCAATGAAGACTGAGCTTCGAGTGGATGCCTCTGGAAAGGTGCTCGCTCCGGCTCCCAAGATGCCGGCTGGTGACTCCAATCGACGCCCGTACCCAAACGACAACAAGCGCAAGGCCCCTATGCCGCCTTCCACCAGTCGGCAAGTAGCCACAGTCGAAGACGAACAACATGAAGGGCGGCCCATGCCCAAGAAGCAGAAGGGCGGCAGGCCGGCTTGCCAGCCGGCTTTCTCCAACGAGCAAACCCTTGATGCCCCCTGCAAGTTCCACAGCGGCGCGAAGCCGTCCAACCACATGACTCGGAAGTGTCATTGGCTCACATGAATCTCCAAAGGCGAAGGGCTGTGCCGCCTCCACCTGCTGGCCAGCCACCCCCAGCCCCTCAGCAGCCGGCTGCTCGACCAGCAGTCGGACCCATCCAAGACGAGTTCCCAGACGAGCATGCCGCCTACGTCGTCTTTACAAGTCAAACTGAAGACAGGCGCAGTCGGCGCCGACAACACCAAGAAGTCAACGCGGTCGCCTCTAACAACCCAGAGTTTATGCATTGGTCTGAGAAGCCTATCAGCTGGAGCCGGGCCGATCACCCAGAGATGATGCTGTCTCCCGGCTCTTATGCATTGGTGTTGGACGCCACCCTCGTGACAGAAAGGCGAGCTGCCCGTTTCTCCCGTGTACTGATTGACGGTGGGAGCAGCATCAACATACTGTACCGTGACACCATGGAGAAGCTGAACATCAAGACGAAGCAACTCATGCCAAGCCGGACTGTGTTCCATGGCATCGTACCCGGCCTGTCCTGCTCACCAATCGGCAAGATCAAGATAGATGTCTTCTTCGGAGACAAGGATCACTTCCGCCGAGAAGCAGTCTGGTTTGAAGTGGTGGATCTAGAGAGCCCTTACCACGCGTTGCTCGGCCGACCTGCCCTGGCCAAGTTCATGGATGTGCCCCACTACGCCTACCTCAAGATGAAGATGCCAAGTTCAAAGGGGATCATCACCATAGCCGGAGACTACAAGAAATCCTCTGAGTGTGCTGCAGCCAGCAGCCGGCTGGCCGAGTCCCTCGTGATTGCCAAAGAAAACAAGACGCTGGACCGAGTCGTGGCCATGGCAGGCAAGCAGCCGGCCCTGTCCCCTGACCCCAAGGAATATGATGCTCAAGGCTCCTTCCAGCCGGCCAAGGAAACAAAGAAGATACCTCTGGACCCAGAGAACCCGGAGAGGTTTGCCGTCATTGGAGCAAACCTGGACAGCAAATAGGAAGGCGAGCTCGTCGATTTCCTCCGTGAGAATCGGGACATCTTTGCATGGTCCCCAAAGGACATGCCGGGTGTTCCGAAGGATTTTGCCGAGCACAAGCTACACGTCCAACCAGACGCAAAACCAGTCAAACAACCTCTCCGCCGACTGTCGGAGGAAAAGAGAAGGATTGTAGGAGAAGAGATAGCCCAGCTTTTGGCAGCCGGCTTCATTATGGAGGTGTTTTTTCCAGAATGGCTTGCCAACCCGGTCCTTGTATTGAAGAAAAACAATAAATGGCGCATGTGTATAGATTATACCAGCCTCAACAAAGCCTGCCCCAAAAATCCATTTGCCTTACCTCGAATCGATCAAGTGATAGACTCCACAGCCGGATGCGAGCTGTTGAGTTTCTTGGATGCTTACTCAGGCTACCATCAGATCAAGTTGGATCCAGCCGACCGCCTGAAGACCGCCTTCATCACACCATTCGGAGCTTTCTGCTACCTGACTATGACATTCGGCTTGAGAAATGCCGGTGCCACTTTTCAGCGTTGCATGCAGAAATGCCTCCTCAAGCAACTCAGCAGAAATGCCCACGTCTATGTAGACGATATTGTGGTGAAGACGGAGAAGTGCGGCACCCTGCTGGAAGACCTCAGAGAAACATTTGACAACTTGCGCCGGTTTCAGATCAAGCTCAACCCTGAGAAATGCGTGTTCGGAGTACCAGGCGGCCAGCTTCTAGGCTTCTTGGTCTCCGAACGTGGCATCGAGTGCAACCCAGTGAAGATCAAGGCCATAGAGAGAATGGAGATTCCTACCAAGCTGCGAGACGTCCAAAAGTTTACCGGGTGCCTGGCCTCCCTAAACCGCTTCATCAGCCGGCTAGGAGAGAAGGCTCTCCCCCTGTACCGACTCATGAAAAAGTCCGAGTGGAACGACCAAGCAGACCAAGCTTTTCACGAGTTGAAGAAGATGCTGACCACGCCACCTGTCTTGGCGGCGCCAACTGAGAAAGAGCCCATGCTCCTTTACATTCCCACGACTAGCCGAGTGGTCAGCACAGTTATTGTGGTCCAACGCCCAAAAGAAGGCCGCGCTCAGTTAGTCCAGAGGCCGGTGTATTATTTGAGCGAAGTACTGTCCACCTCGAAGCAAAACTACCCGCACTACCAGAAGATGTGCTATGGAGTATACTTCGCCGCCAAGAAGCTGAAGCCCTACTTTCAAGAGGATCCCATCATGGTCGTACGTACTGCCCCGCTTGCCGAGATCATAGGCAGCCGGAATGCATCCGGTCGGGTGGCCAAGTGGGCCATTGCGCTGGCTCCTTACACGATCTTCTACCAGCCTCGCACCTCCATCAAGTCCCAAGCATTGGCCGACTTCCTTGCCGACTGGGCCGAGACCCAGTACCTACCGCCGGCTCCCGACTCCACTCATTGGCGGATGCACTTCGATGGATCCAGGATGCGCACCGGCTTGGGAGCTGGCATCGTCCTCACCTCTCCCAAGGGCGACAAACTCAGATACACATTGCAAATTCATTTTGCCGCCTCCAACAACATGGCCGAGTACGAGGCGCTCATACATGGGCTCCGGCTAGCCAAAGAGCTCGGCATCCGCCGGATCCTGTGCTATGGCGACTCGGATTTGGTAGTCCAACAATCATCTGGCGACTGGGACGCCAAGGACGCAAACATGGCGAGCTACCGATTCCTCGTTCAGCAAATCAGCGGATACTTTGAAGGATGCGAGTTCCTCCATGTGCCACAGGCCGACAATGAGCAAGCAGATGCCTTGGCACGAATCGGCTCCACCCGACAAGCTATACTAACTGGCGTCTCTCTCCAACGCCTCTTCAAACCGTCTATCAAGCCGTCTCCAGAATCAGATTCCATCTTCGTACCGCCTGACCCTGATGCAGTCGGATCCGACTTGGGGAACCCAGCAGGCGGCTTGGGGACTTCGACATGCGGCTCGGGGACTACCGTAGTCGCACCTGGCTCGGGGACTTCAGAACCCGGCCCGGGGACTACAGCTGTTGGCCCAGGGACCGCAACGACACAACAGGCGGTGGACGACTCCAACTCTTCACCACCCAACCTGGTCGCAGTAGCCGTATTGGCAATATAAGAAGTCACAGCTCCATCATGGGCCCAACCCATCCTCAATTTTCTGGTAAACAGAGAGCTGCCGACTGACGAGATCTCGGCAAGACAAGTTCAACGCCGAGCCGGAGCATACACAATAGTAAACAGAGAACTCGTTAGGCGCAACGCCACTGGAGTCTTCCAGCGCTGCGTCGAGCCAGAGAAGGGCATAGAAATCCTCAAGGACATCCACCAAGGCGAATGCAGCCACCACGCGGCCTCAAGATCACTTGTCGCCAAAGCTTTCCGCCATGGGTTCTTCTGGCCGACTGCTTTGGAAGACGCCAAGGAATTAGTCAAATACTGCAAAGGGTGCCAAGTCTTCAGCTCCAAGCAACACCTGCCGGCTTCTGCACTCAAGACCATCCCCCTCACCTGGCCCTTTGTCGTCTGGGGACTGGACATGGTGGGCCCATTCAAGACGGCGCGCGGCGGCATGACAAATCTGCTTGTCGCCATGGACAAATTCACCAAGTGGATTAAAGCGAAGCCAATCAAGAAGATGAACGGGCCGACTGTTGTGACATTCATCGCAGATATCACCACCCGGTATGGCGTACCACACAGCATCATCGCCGACAATGGCACGAATTTTGCCAAAGGAGCAATGGCACGTTTCTGTGCGACACAGGGCATCCGACTGGACTTAGCGTCCGTTGCCCACCCGCAGTCAAACGTCCAAGTCGAGCGAGCAAACGGCCTCATCCTCTCCGGCATCAAGCCCCGACTGGTCGTACCACTGGAGCGTTCGGCCGGCTGCTGGCTCCACGAGCTGCCAGCCATCCTCTGGAGTCTGCGTACTACCCCGAACAAGTCAACCGGCTTCACCCCTTTCTTCCTTGTATATGGTGCCGAGGCAGTCATCCCAACTGACATTGAGTTCGACTCACCTCGGGTCACCATGTACACGGAGGCGGAGGCCAAGGAAGCGCGAGAAGACGACATTGACCTACTGGAAGAGGGCCGGCTGTTAGCACTCAGCCGGTCCGCCATCTACCAGCAGGGTTTGCGCCGTTACCACAACCGGAAGGTCAAGCCAAGATCCTTCCAAGAAGGCGATCTTGTCCTCCGGCTGATCCAGCGAACAGCCGGCCAACACAAGCTCTCGGCCCCTTGGGAAGGCCCCTTCGTCATCAGCAAGGCCCTAGGCAACGACTCCTACTACCTAATCGACGCACAGAAGCCGAAGGCACGCAAGAGAGATGATTCCGGCAAGGAGTCGGAACGACCATGGAACGCCAATCTCCTCCGAAGATTTTATAGTTAAATGAAGTATGTACCACGCTACCTTTTGTATTAAGTACAAGACAACGGGCCCCCCCGAGGAGCACTCGGGGACTACCCTCTTTTATCTATGTATGATGAGTGTCATACCTATGAATGTATTACTACATTTGTTTTCCTGTCCGGCACCGGGTTTGATCAATCGGCCCGGGGACTTGCCGCCTTGAGTTATATTAAAGTTCTACCTGCAGTCAGACGAGTAGTGTGCCGGCACCCAAGCCCTCTCTTGTTGAAAGTCATAGCTCGAAGAATCGACTGCCCGACTGGCAAGAGTCAAAGGCAGGAAAGGATGCCCACACGAAAAACGGCTAAGGACTAACGAACTTATATAACACAAGCCGGCCTCCCACCCCGCCAACCGGCTGTCAGAACAGCCGGCTGGCCGGCTTCCCATTCACTTTCCTACAATCTAAGAAAGCTAGAGTACTTGCCCTCCCAAACGGCCAAGCCCTTCCCCAGCCACAGACTGAAGAGCAGTTATCCGGCTGGGAAGGCGGCGACCAAGGGAGGGCGGCAAAGGAAACAGCCAAAAGGATGAAAAGCAAATACAATCGGAAGCCAAGCACATGCATGATTATATTTACACAAAAGGCCGGCATTCAACATAGTTTGAATACACCCCCAGTGGGTGGAACTACGCAAACTTAACAAATATTGTTCAAAGAGTAATAAACAGTAAATCAAAGGTGGCGGATCAGGCCAAAGGTGCAACAGGCGAGCCAAGCAGGTTAGTGGAGACGGCAGTGCTGGCTGGAGGAGTGGCCGGCTGGCGAGTCTCGGCTTGATCATCACCGGCTGCAGGCGGCGCGCTCGCACGCGCCTCATTGCTGGAGGCACGATCAAGCTGAGGCTGGCCGGTTGCCCCACCATCTGGCACGACGTCTTCACCATCCTCTCCCTCCTCCTCTTCGCCCTCGTCACTTGAGTCGCTCTCCTCTGCCGAGTCTTCACCATCCGCTGGGTTCAGCCCAAACCACTCCTCCGGCTGAGCAACGCCGTCATCATTCACCTCAGGGGCAAAGGCACTGGTGTCGGTGTAGTCGGCGATCGCCGAGGCACACTGGATGACAGCCGGCCGCACCGCCTCCAGCTCCTCGTTGGCCTCCTGCCGCCAGGTGGTCAGCTGGGCCAAATCCAGCCCAGGATACCAAGCTCGGACGAACTCCAGCGCCCGCCTGGCGCCTGACCGAGCTGTAGAAGCCTTCCAGGCCTCGAAGCGGCCAACCGCTACCTCCAGCCAGTCGGCAGTCCGACTGGGGGTACGGGGAACCACCTCGCCGGGCCAGAGGGCGGCCAGCACTTGAGCCCCAATGCGCTGAAGACGGCGGAGCATGCGGTGAGCCGACTGGAGGCGGGCTTGAATCGCCAGAAGCTGCTCCTCAAGCAACCGGCGAGCGACCGGCAAGCACCCGGCGCGATCTCAGCTCCAGCCTGCCTTTGCGCGTCGCGGTGGGCCTCGATGACTTGGCTGGCGGCAATGGAGTAACCATGGAAGTACTCTGCACAAGTAAGAAAGGAAGAGAAAAAACACAAAGTCAAAAAATGGACCAAATGGCAGGCGGCAAGCAAAGGGACGAAGAAGAAGGCGGCCTACCGTCAACCAAATCTTCGATCTGGCCGTAGCCATCGCTCAGCGCTTGCCTTGCCTCAGCCCAGCTCGCCGCCTTGGTATTGTATTCGGCTTGGAGGGCGGCCTCGCTGTCCTGCGCCGCCTTCAGGGCCGCCTTATGGTCAGCCAGCTTCTTGACCAAGCGGTCACGCTCCTGAGCCAAGGCGTTGTACTCGGCTTCCTTGGCGTGAAGGGCGGTCTGAGCCCCACCCAACTGCTCCCTCAGGTCGGCATTGGCCTCTGCAGATATGGTAAAGAAGAAAAAAGCAATAAGAAAGAAGTCGCCAGGAAAGATCCGGCCCGACTGCTCAGCAGTCGGCCCAAATCTCGGGGACTACACCCAGTGAGTGCGCTGACGCGCCCCCACGTGAGATAAAAGATGAAGCACTTACTCCGGCACTCAGTCAGATCAATGGTCTTCTAGTTCAGCTCCCCGGCATGGGAGTTGAAAGTAGCCGCGCGGAGGTTGTGATAGTCCTGCAAATAGGACAGAGGAGCGAATAAGAACAAGATAGCAATCGAAGTCTACTAAGAAGTTCCAAGTCGCCTGCTCAGCAGCCGATCGGAACTCGGGGACTACACCCAGTGGGTGTGCTGACGCGCCCCCACGGAAGAAATCAAGAACAAGAAACAAAAAAGCGGGAAGACTCACCCGAATGGCCGTCCGCGTCGCGAGGAACACTTGAGTATACTGCTTCAGCACGGTGGCCCGGGATTGAAGCCGGTTCCGGACTTCTTGCGCCGCCACGTTCAGCACGACCGTCCCACCACCCGGCGTCAACCCCGGCGAGCTGGCGCTGGTCGTCTCCAGATCCTGGGCCGACGAGCTAGAGCCCGCGGCCTTCTGCGGGTCTGGCGCCGAAGTCGCCTTCCCTGCGCGCTGGCGCGACGGCGACCGGACCACAAGGTCTGCCCTCGCAGCCGGCTCGCCTCCAGCCGGTTGCACGGGCGGCGCGCTAGGCCGGCTGCCTTGGTCCGCCCCAGTCGGCCATGGCGGTGCCGCCTCCCTCTCCAGGACGACGACGTCGCCCTCCTCCCTCTCCATCCCTGGTTGGTCGCCACCGGCTTCCTCCGGCGAGGGCACCGGGATCTCGGGCGCCACAGCGCGAAGGGGGACGACAAGCTGCGGAGGCCGGTTACGCAGGGCCTCCACCGCCCTCTCTGTAGCTGCAGCCTCTGCCTGAGCCTTGGCCGCTGCGTCGGCTTGTGCCTCCGCCGACTCCTCCGTCGTCTCCTGCGCTGCCTTGGCAGCGGCCGCCCTCAGCTCCTCCGCCTCCCGCTCCTCCCGCGCCTCCCGCGCATTCCGCTCCATCGCCGCTTGAAGCTCGGCACGGGGGAACACACGGCGGGCGCTTGCAGATCCTCCCGCCACTCCAACCACGGAGGCGGCAGCGCTCCGCTCAAGAGAAAGCAGAGCCCTGTTTTTTAAGTCAAGACAAGGACTCAGAAAAATATCAACTAAAAAGAAGAAGGAATACGTGAGAGAATTAACACTTACGCCGAAACCATCTGCGGCTGCTTCACCACCTTGCGGAAGTGGGCGGCCTTGGCGGCCGCCTCGTCCCGTTTAGTCGCCGCCGCCGTACTCTTGGGCTTCTTTGGCTGACTGCCGAAAACGATCGGCGCGGCGCGGCGTTTCTGCGCGCCGCCTCGAGCAGCCGGCGCAGCGGATGAACCCGCGCCCTGATGATCGGACGCCGGCTGATGGCACGGGACGACTTCAGCCTCGTCGTCATCCGGCCAGTCCTCGAAGCTGGCTCCGAACCCGGAGCCGCCTGCCTCGCCGCCTGCCCCCACGGCATCGTCGTCCAGAGCGGCCGCCCCCAAGTCGGGGTCGTCCAAGTCGTCTGTTGCCCGGTCGGGGAGGTACTGGCGTTCCACCCCCGCGCCTCCGGCTGCCGGTCAAAGGAGGGGGCTCTATCAAAAACAAGCCGACTGGTTAGAGTCGGCCAGGAAGAACTCGGCAACAGAGAAAATGAAGAGGAAAAGATAAGAAAACTTACCGAAGGCGGGGGATTGGCGCGGGAGTACGGCTCCTTGCCAAACTGCCACTCGTCGGTGAGCTTGCAGTTAGCAAGGTAGTTCACCATATGAGCTACCTCCGCGTGAGGCATCTCCTTGGTGCATAGCCGACTCGGATCAAGGTGGCCGCTCATTTGACAAATCATATGAGGGCAGCCTTGGAGCGGGAGCACCCAGTGCGCCACGGAGGCGGCCAGCAGGTCCGGCCCGGTCAGTCCCTCCGACTGGACCAGTACCCGGTGTCGGACGACGGCGGCGGCTCTAGCAGGCGACAGTGTTTTGGCCCGATAAGACCATTGGGGTCGCCTCCCAGCCGGCGGGCCGGCTACATAAGCCGGCAAGTTGACATAGTCGCCCTGCAAAGCGACGCTCTTCACGTAGAAATAGGACTGCTGCCAGAGCTTCACCGACTGGATCAGCGTTGGGAGGAAAGGGATTGTCGGCCACCGGCCTCTGCATCGCGATGAAGGCGCCGCTCTGAGCCGGCACGCCCCTCATGGCGGTGCCGAGCTTGGACTGGAAGAATTCCCCCCAGAGCTTGAGGGTGGGAAGGACACCGAGGAAGCCCTCACACAAAGTGACAAAGGCAGACAGCAGCACCACCGTGTTTGGGGTAAGGTGGTGCGGCTGGAGCTGGTAAAACTCGAGGAAGGAGCGGAAGAATCCGCTTGCAGGCAGGCCGAGGCCGCACAGGCACTGCGAGCGGAAGATCACCCTCTCGTCCTCCTCCGGCGCCGGTGAGATCTCCTTCTCCGGCGCAAGACGGACCCACACATAATCCCGGCCGGGCAACTGCCGCGTCTTGTGGAGGAAGTCGATGTGATCGTCGTGGACGTTGGAGCCGTCCCAGTCTCCGCCACGCGGCATGAGGGCGAGAGGCCGATGGAGAAAGCACAGCGGCGGCGAAAGCGCAGCCCCGCGGCGGAGAAGCTGCGGGGTAGTGCGATGACTGGAGGAGTGGCGCGGCGGCGATTAGCTGCAGTGACGGAGAGGAGGAAGAAGAAGAAAGTGGCGGAGCGAGGGCGAGCGTGCGAGCATCTGCCGCTCCTCCTACTCCCCCTATTTATAGCCTCGTACGGCAAAGCCGAGGAGGCGAGGCATGGGGGGGCATGGGAATAACTGCGCCCACTCCCCCATGTCTCACGATTATTGCACCCTAACGGCATGCGGAAACTGCTGTTGGAAGACGAATGGCCCGTCCGGGCCACAGAAGATCCACCCATGGGCCGCGGCGCGAAAGTGGCGGGCCCCGGCCTGCGGCGACGTCTGGTCGCACGCGTGGGCTGGCAGGCCCTTCCAGCCAAAGGATGCAACGTGGCGCGCAGGCAGCGAGCGGCCAGCCCGCAGCCTGGCATGTGCGCCAGCTGGTTCCCGCCTTCAAGCTTCAAAGCCTCACCTAGACGTCTCACCTGATCAAAGCCGGCTCCTAGCTGCTGGCTCTTCAAGATAGGAAGCTGGTCGAGCTTCTCGTCCTCCTTTCAGCCGCGAAGCCCAACCAGCTTTGGGGACTACTGTCGGAGTAAATAACCACGTGTAGCCTAGCCGGCTCCCCCTGGCTCTTCAAAAATTGTTAGGCAGAACAAGCCCTCTAGCGTCCAAGACACATGACCGCCTTCCTATGGCCGGCTGGCCAACCGGCCGGCTTCCGGAAGGCGGCAAGGCTATGCTGGCCCTCGCGAAAAGGGCCGACTCCCAGTAGCCGGCTATGAGAAGGCCGGCTCCTGGCAGGCGGCCAGGCGGCCCCCCCTCAAAGTCTGCACCACCATAACGGCGATGAGACAGGGCGTGGCTACAGTAGAGCCTGCCACCCCTGAATCCCGGAGCACGCATGGCCACAGTGCGCCGTCCGGCGCAGCACTGTTGCCATGTTGACCATGACGCCACCCACGACAGGCTGTCAGTACGGCCCGTAGGTGGCGGGCCCCGCCAGCCGGAGAGACACCCGAAGGCGCCCAAGCCTCCCCCAGTCGGCCTGGGACGTAGCCGGCCCCCGTCAGCCGGCTACCTCCCTCCCTCGAAGTATGTGCACCATTAAGGAGGCAAGACGAGGTAAGGCTACAGTGAGAGCCCTCCAGGCGGCGGCACTGTAGCCATGCTTACCCCGGTAAAGCCCTCGTCATCAGGGGCGAGGCTACAGTGACCAGCCGCCGACAAGACCCCCAGGCGGTGGGGCCGGCCTGTCGGCCAAGAGGCCGGCAGCCGGCGGGACCCACCAGTCGGCGGGCCCCAGCGGCCGGCGGAGAAGCCAGCGGATACAGACACTGACGGCCTGGACCCGCATCCAGCCGGATTACCATTGTACCCCTGGGGGGTAGGCCTATATAAACCCCCCCAGGGCACCCATGCAAAGTGTTGATCTCTTAGAGTTTTAGACACCACATAGAGAGAAGAGGAGAGCTAGCCTTGCCCTTCTTCTTCCTCTAGCCAAACAGCTCAAGGAGCCACTTGTAGCCACTTGTGTTGATCTAGTGATCATGCGGAGACCCCGCAGTGCAGGACTAGGGGTGTTATCTCCACGGAGAGCACCGAACCTGGGTAAGATTCGCCGGCGTGCATGTCTTCGCCTTATCCCGTTTCCAGGCACCGGCGATGTCTTACTGGCTCCCACAATGATAAGGCACCCATTGGCATATGTCGCACCTACCACCCGACAACGAGTGTACACATTCACAAGTTCCCACTCGTAGTTGTACCCAATATAAACAACCCAATCTCCATTTGCGCCTGCCCAAGCCTTAACCTCAAGCGATGGCATCTTAACATCACACGTATCATTATCAAGCGGCATCAACTTGCACAAGGCGAGGCTTCCGTCGTCCGCGCGGCAGTCATCAGCTGGGTCACGGCGAAGAATATAGGGGAGATCAAACCGCTCCTGGACCCTTGGGTTCCTTGTAATGATTTTATTAGTTGAGTTGAGAATGGTCCTGAACGAACCTACCATGCTAGTCGAGGTGATGACGTCGCACCGATCTATGAGTTCCTCCACCACGTCATCTTTCACATCAGGGCAAGAATAATGGGGTCATTTCTGGCATGTTCCCTCCATGGAGAAGACGACCGAACAATGGCAGAAGGAAGGGTGAAGGCAAATGGAGGAGGGAGGAAGAGCGTGCGACAGCAGTTCCAAATCAAGAGAGAAAGGCGAAGAGGCGGTGGACGGTTGCCACGGTACACGAAGAGGTGCCCCGGCCTACATAGACATCCGTTCAAAAATTGTACAAAAGGACTCGGCGTCGTCTCACTAACATGTTGGAACGGGACCACATGTCAATGAAACATGGTGTGTAATTTCTTGTGCAAAATGCGATCTAGCAACGTTGGCCCGAGGTGCCGCATTAGTTATCGACCTTTATTTTTTAATGGCGTGTCGTTCAGTTTTGAAGCATGACTAACTGGTACTGTATGTAGAGATAATATAAACTACTCTACCACTACTCCACCTCTAGTACTAGTATCAAAAAAGATATATAGGCTGGAGCTTCAGCGCTTTCTTGCTAAGGGTTGCCCACTTGCTTCTCACACTATCACCCTCTCTCCAGATCTAAAAAGACGGCCTCTCTCTCCCTCCTCACGGGTGGTCTCAGATCCACCGGGAAAGAAAAGGACGTGCAGCGTTGATGCACTCGTCGTCGGCGAGCGAGGTTACTGATGACAAGGCCGTCCTCTCAGACCTGGCGCCCGCGCGGGATGGCCTCCATCCCCAAGCTCGATGCCGTAGTGTGTGCAGAGGACGATGACCACGAGCGAAGCCACTTCCCGCTGACCCTCAGGTATGCTACCTCTTTTCGAACCATACCCTTGTTCTACTACCCCATCTGCCACGTCGCTGCATGTGGATCTTTTTCCACTCCACCATCTTCCCAATTTGCTATCCTCTGCTCTGCTGGTCACGCAGACGAAAACCTTAATTTGCACTATTAAAGGAAATCCTACTTCATGTAGACTAATCCATGTCTGGGTTGAATAAGGAATGGAAGGGAGAAACTACTGTCCAAGAGACTAGGCATCGAACCCGCATCAAGGTTGAAAAGGGGGAAATCGGTAGCTAAGGAACGAGTCTTGTGTCTCTTGGTTGAAAAAGGGTGAAAAGGTGTAGAAATGCATGACAACGCAATAGAGAATGACCAGGTCGATCGGTTTGTTGTCCTCACATAGGAAAAAGGTGGCTAAAGAGAACAAAAATGGGACATAATCCACATATGCTGCCTGGATAATTGTTGCTTTGGGAACCACTCTCCGAATAGGCATCCCATGCTCTTATTGCCACTTTTTTGCTGTTAGTATAACGCCAGCAGTAAAGTCAAGCAATGCTACTGCTAAAGTGATGCCACATTTAACTAATGCCGCTCTCCGTCTAATATGAACGATTCTAGCTCCAGTGACCGTACGATGTCCATCCAATGGTTGTAGTGCTTCTTCAACCTCTGGTCTTCTTGCTCTAGACGCCCAAACCAGCGCCGGTCTCAAACGTATCTATAATTTTTGATTGTTCCATGCTATTATATTATCAATCGTGGATTTTTTTATATGCATTTATATGCTATTTTATATGATTTTTGGGACTAACATATTAACCTAGAGCCCAGTGACAGTTTCTATTTTCCCTTGTTTTTGAGTATCGCAGAAAAGGAATACCAAATGGATTCCAATTGACGTGCCAATTTTTGATGATTTTTTATGGACCAAAAGAAGCCCCCGGAGTAAAAGAGTTGGGCCAGAAGAGTCCCGGGCTGTCCACGAGGGTGGGGGCGCGCCCTACCCCCCTAGGCATGGGCCCCTATCTCGTGGACTACTCAGAGACCCCCCTGACATGAGACCGACGCCAAAAATTCCTATAAATACAGAAACCTCCAGAACATAACCTAGATCGGGAGTTCCGCCGCCGCAAGCCTCTGTAGGCACCAAAAACCAATCGGGACCCTGTTCCAGCACCCTGCCAGAGGGGGGATCCCTCACCGGTGGCCATCTTCATCATCCCAGCGCTCTCCATGACGAGGAGGGAGTAGTTCACCATCTGGGCTGAGGGTATGTACCAGTAGCTATGTGTTTGATCTCTCTCTCTCTCTCGTGTTCTTGATTAGGCACAATCTTGATGTATCGCGAGCTTTCCTATTATAGTTGGATCTTATGATGTTTCTCTTCCTCTACTCTCTTGTAATGGATTGAGTTTTCCCTTTGAAGTTATCTTATCGGATTGAGTCTTTAAGGATTTGAGAACACTTGATGTATGTCTTGCATGAGCTTATCTGTGGTGACAATGGGATATTCACGTGATCTACTTGATGTATGTTTTGGTGATCAACTTGCGGGTTCAGTGACCTTGTGACCTTATGCATAGGGGTTGGCACACGTTTTCATCTTGACTCTCCGGTAGAAACTTTGGGGCACTCTTTGAAGTTCTTTGTGTTGGTTGAATAGATGAATCTGAGATTGTGTGATGCATATCGTACAATCATACCCACGGATACTTGAGGTGACATTGGAGTATCTAGGTGACACTAGGGTTTTGGTTGATTTGTGTCTTAAGGTGTTATTCTTGTACGAACTCTATGATAGATCGAACGGAAAGAATAGCTTCGTATTATTTTACTACAGACTCTTGAATAGATCGATCAGAAAGGATAACTTTGAGGTGGTTTCGTACCCCACAATAATCTCTTCGTTTGTTCTCCGCTATTAGTGACTTTGGAGTGACTCTTTTTTGCATGTTGAGGGATAGTTATATGATCCAATTATGTTATTATTGTTGAGAGAACTTGCACTGGTGAAAGTATGAACCCTAGGCCTTGTTTCCTAGCATTGCAATACCATTTACACTCACTTTTATCATTAGTTACCTTGCTGTTTTTATATTTTCAGATTACAAAAACCTATATCTACCATCCATATTGCACTTGTATCACCATCTCTTCGCCGGACTAGTGCACCTATATAGTTTACCATTGTATTGGGTGTGTTGGGGACACAAGAGACTCTTTTATTTGGTTGCAGGGTTGTTTGAGAAAGACCATCTTCATCCTACGCCTCCCACGGATTGAGAAACCTTAGGTCATCCACTTGAGGGAAATTTGGTACTGACCTAGAAACCTCTGCACTTGGAGGCCCAACAACGTCTACAAGAAGATGGTTGTGTAGTAGACATCAATGGGCTACTGTTCATCCACCGTCGACCTCCTCCAGCCTCCACCTGCGACTGTTCATCCAGCCTCCACCGCTCCTCCACCGACTACTATTCAACCAGCCCTCTCCACGAGGTCCTGTTCAACCACCCCTCCACGGGCTACTGTTCATCCAGCCCTCCACCGGCAACTGTTCAACCAGCTCTCCACGGGGTCCTTTTCATCCATCCCTCCACGGGGTCCTGTTCATCCATCCCCAACCGGCTCGATCGATCGGGGTCCTGTTCATCCAGCGGCAACACCATGCGGTCCTGTTCATCCAAGCCCCCACCAGGAACTGTTCATCCAACCCCCAACAACGCTCACTGTTCATCAAGAGGTAGCAGGTTCGATCGGCTTCAGTTAGCAGCAGTAGCGAAGGAATCGCTCGATCGGGTTCAGTTAACAGCCAGATCGATCGATCGCTCCTGTTCAGTAACGCGTAGCCTGCAGTGCAATCGCTCGGGTTTAGGCGAACGCCTCACTCGGGTCCAGTTAGATCCCAACGCCTCGCACCATGCGCGTACGTGTACGAGAGAAACACGCATCGCTCGGCCCCCGACCACCCACCGTAACCGGGAACTCCCTGATATTTTCCTCGCCCTCGCTTCTACCACGGTTTTTTCCGTCATGGATGGCCCAAAGAATGTCATGCAGCTGCGTCTCCGGCCCGCCCAGGATGAAAATCCCATTTTCTATCATGATTTTTTGTCATAGAAGTAGGAGCCCACCACATCTATGATGATACCGGGTTTTGTCACAATTATCATCATAGAAGTGTCATAAGCATGACAGAAAAAAAAATCATTCGGCCCAAAATGTCACGGATGTGTCTTTTTTGTAGTGATAAGTCCGGGATACATTTCTAATCCTTCAAATAAACATTTGTTTTGTGTGCCCGTACCGCTCATGGAGCGACAGGGTGTTGGAAATATGCCCTAGAGGCAATAATTAATTTGTTATTATTATATTTCCTTATTCATGATAAAGGTTTATTATTCATGCTATAATTGTATTGACCGGAAACTTAAATACATGTGTGGATACACATAAACAAATACCGTGTCCCTAGTGAGCCTCTACTGGACTGGCTCGTTGATCAAAAGATGGTTAAGGTTTCCTAACCATAGACATGAGTTGTCATTTGATAACGGGATCACATCATTAGGAGAATAATGTGATGGACAAGACACAACCGTTAGCATACCATATGATCGTTCAGTTTATTGCTACTACTTTCTTAATTTCCAATACATGTTTCTTCGACCATGAGATCATGCAACTCCCGGACTCTGGAGGAATGCCTTGTGTGCCATCAAACGTCAAAACATAACTGGGTGATCATAAAGGTGCTCTACAGGTATCTCCGAAGGTGTCTGTTGAGTTGACATGGATCGAGACTGGGATTTCTCACTCCGTATGACGGAGAGGTATCTCTGGGCCCTCTTGGTAATACAACATCACAAGAAGCTTGCAAGCAAGGTGACTAAGGAGTTAGTTACAGGATGATGTATTACGGAACGAGTAAAGAGACTTGTTGGCAATGAGATTGAACTAGGTATGGAGATACCGACGATAGAATATCGGACAAGTAACATACTGACAGACAAAGGGAGCTACGTATGTTGTCATAAAGGTTCCATCGATAAAGATCTTCGTAGAATATGTAGGAACCAATATGGGCATCTAGGTCTCGCTATTGGCCATTGGCCGGAGAAGCGTCTCGGTCATGTGTACATCATTCTCGAACCCGTAGGGTCCGCGCACTTAACATTCGTTGACGATATAGTATTATATGAGTTACGTATGTTGGTGACCAAATGTTGTACGGAGTCCCGGATGAGATCACGGACATGACGAGGAGCTCCGGAATGGTCCAGAGGTAAAGATTGATATATAGGATGATATGGTTAAGCCAAGTGGTAAGGCCCATGGGGCTTTAGGAGTTTTGCGGAGGTCAGGGACCAGACACCGAGGCCCATGGTGTCTGGGCCAGACACCGATGCCCATGGCGTCTGGGCCAGACACCGAGAACCGTGGCGTTTCGTCCTGGAGTCCCAGAAGGACTCCTGCCTTGCGGGCAAAACTGACTTTGAGGAGGCTCTTTCTCCAAGAAACGACTCCAGGGCTCAACATATAAAATAGAGGGGCATGGCTAGCACCCGGAACACATCAAGATTCACCAAGCCGTGTGCCGGCAACCCCGCCCGCTCTAGTTTATCCTCCGTCGTAGTTTCCGTTGTGCTTGGCGAAGCTCTACGGAGATTGTACTTCACCACCATCGTCACCACGTCGTCGTGCCGGCGGAACTCATCTACTACTTCGCCCCTCTTGCTGGATCAAGAAGGCGAGGACGTCATCGAGCTGAATGTGTCCTGAATGCGGAGGTGCCGGACGTTCGGTACTTGATCGGGACAAATCGTGAAGGTGTATGACTACATCAACCACGTTGATAAACGCTTCCGCTTAGCGATCTTCAAGGGTATGAAGATGCTCTCCCCCTCTCGTAGCTATGCATCTCCATGGATAGATCTTGTGTGTGTGTAGAAATTTTTTGTTTTCCATGCAACGTTCCCCATCAGTGGTACCAGAGCCAGGTCTATGCATAGATGATATGCACGAGTAGAACACAAAGGAGTTGTGGGCGGTGATGTTCATACTACTTACCACCAACGTCTTATTTTGATTCGACGGTGTTGTGGGATGAAGCGGCCCGGACCAACCTTACATGTCCACGTACATGAGACTGGTTCCACCGACTGATGCAACTTGTTTTGCATAAGGTGGCTGGTGGGTGTCTGTTTCTCTTACTTTAGTTGAATCGAATTTGACTACGGTCGGTCCTTGCAGAAGGTTAAAACAGCAAACTTGATAATCACTGTTGTGGTTTTGCGTAGGTAAGAACGGTTCTTGCTAGTTACCCAGAGCAGCCATGTAAAACTTGCAACAACAAAGTAGAAGATGTCTAACTTGTTTTGCTGGGTATGTTGTGATGTGATATGGTCAAGATGTGATGTGATATACGTTGTTATATGAGATGATCATGTTTTGTAATATCGACAACTGTCATGAGCCTTGGGGCTGTCTTTTAATTATTGTATGGCCTGTGTGTCAATCATTAAGCGCCATGTAATTGCTTTACTTTATCGCTATGCGTTAGAAATAGTTGTAGAGGTAATAGTTGGCAAGACGACCCCGATGCAACGATGGAGGTCAAGGTGTCGCGCCAGTGATGATGGAGATCATGATGTTGCTTTGGAGATGGAGATCAAAACACAAGATGATGATGGCCTTATCATGTCACATATTTTGACTACATGTGATGTTTATCCTTTATGCATCTTATTTTGCTTAGAACGACGGTAGCATTATAAGATGATCCCTTCACTTAATTTCAAGATAAAAGTGTTCTCCCCGAGTATGCACCATTGCTAAAGTTTGTCATTTCGAAACACCTCGTGATTAATGTTTGATAGACTCTATGTCCACATACAATGGGTGTAAGCCAATTTTGCACAAGCAGAATACTTGGGTTAAACTTGACGAGCCTAGCATGTACAGACATGGTCTCGGAACACTGGAGACCAAAAGGTCGAACATGAGTCATATAGTAGATATGATCAACATGAAGATGTTCACCATTGAAGACTACACCATCTCACGTGATGATCGGACATGGTTTAGTTGATTTGGATCATGTATCACTTAGATAACTTGAGGGATGTTAATTAAGTGGGAGTTCATTAGTAATTTGATTAATTGAACTTAATTTATCATGAACTTAGTCCTGATAGTCTTTGCAAATCTATGTTGTAGATAAATGGCCCGCGCTACTGTTCCATTGAATTTTAATGTGTTCCTAGAGAAAGCTAAGTTGAAAGATGATGGTAGCAATTACACGGACTGGGTCTGTAACTTGAGGATTATCCTCATTGCTGCACAGAAGAATTATGTCCTTGATGCACCGCTGGGTGACAGACCTGCTGGAGGAGCTACTGCAAGTGTTGTGAACATCTGGCAAGCTCGATCTGATGACTACTTGATAGTTCTGTGTGCCATGCTTTACGGCTTGGAACCAAGACTTCAAAAGAGTTTTGAACGCCATGGAGCATACGAGATGTTCCAAGAGCTGAAATTGATATTTCAAGCTAATGCCCGGGTTGAGAGATATTAAGTCTCCAACAAGTTCTTTAGGTGTAAGATGGTGGAGAACAGTTATGTTAGTGAACACATACTCAAAATGTCTGGGTATCATAACCACTTGACTCAACTGGGAATTGAGCTCCCAGATGAGTATGTTATTGATAGAGTTCTTCAATCACTGCCACCAAGCTACAAAGGCTTCGTGATGAACTATAATTTGCAAGGAATGACGAAAATGATTTCCGAGCTCTTCGCGATGCTGAAATCGGCGGGGGTAGGAATCAAGAAAGAGCATCAAGTGTTGATGGTTAACAAGACCACTAGTTTCAAGAAAAAGGGCAAGGGAAATAAAGGGAACTTCAAGAAGAACGACAAGCAAGTTGCCGTTCCCGTGAAGAAATCCAAAGCTGGACCCCAAGTGTGAGACTGAGTGCTTCTACTGCAAGGCTAATGGTCAGTGCAAGCAGAACTGCCCCAAATATTTGGCGGATAAGAAGGATGGCAAAGTGAACAATGGTATATTCGTATACATGTTATTGATGTGTTCCTTGCTAATGCTCGTAGTAGCGCCTGGGTATTTGATATCGGTTCGGTTGCTCATATTTGTAACTCGAAACAAGAGCTGTGGAATAGGCGAAGATTGGCTAAGGATGAGGTAAGGATGCGCATCGGAAATGGTTCCAACGTTGATGTGATCGCCGTCGGCACGCTACCTCTACATCTACCGTCGGGATTAGTTTTAGACCTCAATAATTGTTATTTGGTGCCAGTGTTGAGCATGAACATTATATCTGGATCTTGTGTATTGTGAGACGGTTATTAATTTAAGTCAGAGAATAATGGTTGTTCTATTTATATGAGTAACATCTTTTATTTTCATGCACCCTTAGTGAATGGGCTATCCTTGTTGAGTCTCGATCCCAGTGATACACATATCCATAATATTGATGCCAAAAGATGCAAAATTGATAATGATAGTGCAACATACTTATGGCACTGTCGTTTAGGTCATATGGTCTAAGCGCATGAAGAAAATCCATGCGGATGGACTTTTGGAATCACTTGATTATGAATCATTTCATACTTGCGAACCATGCCTCATGGGCAAGATGACTAAAACTCCGTTCTCCGGAACAATGGGGCAAGCTAATGACTTATTGGAAATACTACATACCGATGTATGCGGTCCGATGAGTGTCGAAGGACGCGGCGGGTATCGTTATTTTCTCACCTTCGCAAATGATTTGAGTAGGTATGACTATATCTACTTGATGAAACACAAGTCTCAAAGATTTGGAAAGTTCAAAGAATTTCAGAGTGAAGTGGAGAACCGTCGTAACAAGAAAGTAAAGTTTCTACGATTTGATCGCGGAGGCGAATAGTTGATTTGCGAGTTTGGCCTTCATTTCGAACCATGTGGAATAGTTTCACAACTCACGCCACCTGGAACACCACAGCGTAATGGTGTGCCCGAACATCATAACCGTACTTCATTAGATATGGTGCGTTCTATGATATCTCTTACCAATTTACCACTATCGTTTTGGGGTTATGCATTAGAGACAGCCGCATTCTCACGACCCACAAGTATAAGGGATCTATCATAGTCCTTTCGATAAGTAAGAGTGTCAAACCCAACGAGGAGCAGAAGGAAATGACAAGCGGTTTTCAGTAAGGTATTCTCTGCAAGCACTGAAATTATCGGTAACAGATAGTTTTGCGATAAGGAAATTTGTAATCGGTAACAAGTAACAAAAGTAAACGAGGTGCAGCAAGGTGGCCCAATCCTTTTTGTAGCAAAGGACAAGCCTGTACAAACTCTTATATAAAGGAAAACGCTCCCGAGGACACATGGGAATTATTCTCAAGCTAGTTTTCATAATGCTCATATGATTCGCGTTCGTTACTTTGATAATTTGATATGTGGGTGGACCGGTGCTTGGGTACTGCCCTTCCTTGGACAAGCATCCCACTTATGATTAACCCCTCTTGCAATTAAACCTTACCATAGCATGAAACATATGGATCCAAATCAGCCCCTTATGAAGCAACGCATAAACTAGGGTTTAAGCTTCTGTCACTCTAGCAACCCATCATCTACTTATTACTTCCCAATGCCTTCCCCTAGGCCCAAATAATGGTGAAGTGTCATGTAGTCGACGTTCACATAACACCACTAGAGGAAAGACAACATACATCTCATCAAAATATAGAACGAATACCAAATTCACATGACTACTTATAGCAAGACTTCTCCCATGTCCTCAGGAACAAACGTAACTACTCACAAATCATATTCATGTTCATAATCAGAGGGGTATTAATATGCATAAAGGATCTGAACATATGATCTTCCACCAAATAAACCAACTAGTATCAACTACAAGGAGTAATCAACACTACTAGCAACCCCACAGGTAACCAATCAGAGGTTTTGAGACAAAGATTGGATACAAGAGATGAACTAGGGTTTGAGATGAGATGGTGCTGGTGAAGATGTTGATGGAGATTGACCCCCTCCCTATGAGAGGATCGATGG
>NC_057802.1:109232647-109260369 GCF_018294505.1 Triticum aestivum
GAGGGATGTTTCCCCGGCAGAACAGCTCCGCCGGAGCCCTAGATTGGTTTCGCCAGGTTCCGCCTCGACACGGCGGCGCTTCGTCCCGAAAGCTTCCTTCTGATTTTTTTCAGGGCGAAAGACTTCATATAGCAAAAGATGGGCACCGGAGGCCTGCCAGGGGTCCCACGAGGCAGGGGGCGCGCCCAGGGGTGTAGGGCGCGCCCCCACCCTCGTGGACAGGGTGTGGCCCCTCTCTGGTGCTTTCTTCGCCCAATATTTTAAATATATTCCAAAACTGACTTTCATGGAGTTTCAGGACTTTTGGAGTTGTGCAAAATAGGTCTCTAATATTTTCTCCTTTTCCATCCCAGAATTCCTGCTGCCGGCATTCTCCCTCTTCATGTAAACCTTGTAAAATAATAGAGAAACGGCATAAGTATTGTGACATAATGTGTAATAACAGCCCATAATGCAATAAATATCGATATAAAAGCATGATGCAAAATGGACGTATCAACTACCCCAAGCTTAGACCTTGCTTGTCCTCAAGTGGAAGCCGATAACGAAAAATATGTCCACATGTTTAGAGATAGAGGTGTCGATAGAATAAAATACGGACATGAGGGCATCATGATAATTCTTATAACAGCAATATATATATATATATATATATATATATATATTGTCATATGGTTTCTTATGCTAAAGTAACAATCTATTCACAATGTCAAGTATGAATCAGAAACTTCATTGAAAACTAACAAACTATAATCTCAGTCATTGAAGCAATTGCAATTTATCATAACATCGGAAAGAGTCAATATAAGAGCTTTTCATCAAGTCCACATACTCAACCATCATTTAGTCTTTCACAATTGCTAACACTCACGCAATACTTATGGGTATGAAGTCTTAATCAGACACAGAGAAAGATAGGGGCTTATAGTTTTGCCTCCCAACCTTTTACCTCAAGGGTAATGTCAACAATAATGCTTTATGAAAACTTACATCCAATTGGATATATACATGTATCAGGATCTTTCCAACACAATGGGCTTGCCAAAGGATAAAGTATAAAAAGGAAAGGTGAAGATCACCACGACTCTTGCATAAAACATAAGACAAAAATAAAAGATAGGCCCTTCGCAGAGGGAAGCAGAGGTTGTCATGTGCTTTTATGGTTGGATGCACAAAATCTTAATGCGAAAGAACGTCACTTTATATTGCCACTTGTGATAGGGACCTTTATTATGCAGTCCATCGCTTTTATTTCTTCCACATCACAAGATCGTATAAAGCTTATTTTCTCCACATTAATAAATCATACATATTTAAAGAGCAATTTTTATTGCTTGCAACAATGACAACTTACTTGAAGGATCTTACTCAATCCATAGGTAGGTATGGTGGACACTCATGGCAAAACTGGGTTTAAGGATATTCGGAAGCACAAGTAGTATTTCTACTTGGTGCAGAGAATTTGGCTAGCATGAGGGGGAAAGGCAAGCTCAACATGTTGGATGATCCATGACAATATACTTTATTTAGGATATAAGAAAACATAACCCATGACGTTGTCTTCCTTGTCCAACATCAACTTTTTAGCATGTCATATTTTAATGAGTGCTCACAATCATAAAAGATGTCCAAGATAGTATATTTATATGTGATAACCTCTCTTTCTTTATTACTTCCTATTAATTGCAACGATGACCAAAACTATGTTTGTCAACTCTCAACAACTTTTATTCATCATACTCTTTATATGTGAAGTCATTACTCCCCATAAGATCAATATGATCTGTTTATTTCTTTTTGTTCTTTCTTTTTACTATTGTTCCCTCAAGATCATAGCAAGATAATCAAGCCCTTGACTCAAAACTAATCTTTATTATATATAGCTCAAGGACTCAATTACATAGAAGGATCATAAAGCAAAACTCAAAACTAGATCATACTAAAACTTTATCCTACTAGATCAAGATATTACCAAAAGGATCAAACTAAGAAAAATGGTAAAGATAGAAGTGTGATGGTGATACGATACCAGGGCACCTCCCCCGAGCTTGGCGGTTGCCAAGGGGAGTGCCCATACCCATGTGTTTATGTCTCTTTCTTTGGAGGTGGTGATGTGATATTCTTGGCGATGATGCCCCTCAGGATACGATTCTCCTCCTCGAGCTTATTGACTTGCTGCATGAGGTCCATTATTTCCTTACGGAGCTTACCCGTGACGGCTAAAGCTCCTTTCACCCAAGGATGTTGCATAGCTGCGGGAGAACAAGTAACAATCTTTTTCATATTTTCATAAGAAAGAAATCTAACATTGGAAGGGATGACCGAGTTTCGAATAGCTAAGCTCTGTAGTTCCCCCATCGTGAATCCGGCTCGGAAACGAGAAGTAACTTCTTGACCCTCCTCCATGGCATCTATCCTTTTCAAGTCGGCCTCCATCTCTTCCTTCGTTGATGGCCCAAAGTGGTCAGCATCACTGTTTGCTCCTGGTCCCGGTGTCGGATGAGACACCCGACTCTCCCCAACTGACTCTTGAGAAGATATCTTGCTCTAATCTGCGGTAGAAACAACTCAAAACAAAAATAGAGGATATTTGCGTGGTACGGTGGTCAAAACCTTCGGGAGATTATATAATTATTTTTTACCGACCAAAAGAAGTATCGTGCAAGAAAACGGAGTCCGGAGGGCACACGAGGTGCCCACGAGGCAGGGGGCGCGCCCAGGGGGGTAGGGCGCGCCCTCCACCCTCGTGGATGCCTCGTGTCCCTTTCGGACTACTTCTTATTTTTCCTATTTTCTTAAATATTCCAAAACGGAGAAAAATTGCTATTAGGATTGTTTTGGAGTCGGTTTACTTACCGTACCACATACCTATTCCTTTTCGGAGTCTGAAATGTTCTGGAAAGTGTCCCTTATGTATTCCTCCGGGGTTACGGTTTCAATAACATTAGTTTCAACATTTATGGAATTACCTGAGATATAATGTTTGATTCTTTGACCGTTCACCACCTTTGGATTTGTGCCTTCAAAGTTGTTGATTTTTATGGCACCGGAACGATAGACCTCCTCGATAACATGAGGGCCTTCCCATTTAGAGAGAAGTTTTCCTGCAAAAAATCTTAAACGAGAGTTGTATAGCAGAACATAATCACCTACATTAAACTCACGCTTTTGTATCCTTTTGTCATGCCATCTTTTAACTTTTTCTTTAAACAGTTTGGCATTCTCATAGGCCTGAGTTCTCCATTCATCAAGTGAGCTAATGTCAAATAGCCTCTTCTCACCGGCAAGTTTGAAATCATAATTGAGCTCTTTAATGGCCCAATATGCCTTATGCTCTAGTTCGAGAGGTAAGTGGCATGCTTTTCCATAAACCATTTTATACGGAGACATACCCATAGGATTTTTATATGCAGTTTTATAGGCCCACAATGCATCATCAAGTTTCTTAGACCAATTCTTTCTAGATCTATTAACAGTCTTTTGCAAAATTAATTTAATCTCTCTATTACTCAATTCTACTTGACAACTAGACTGTGGGTGGTATGGAGATGCAATTCTATGATTAATGTCATACTTAGCAAGCATTTTACGAAAAGCACCATGAATAAAATGTGAACCACCATCAGTCATTAAGTATCTAGGGACTCCAAACCTCGGAAAAATAACTTCTTTAAGCATCTTAATAGAGGTGTTATGATCAGCACTACTAGTTGGAATAGCTTCTACCCACTTAGTAACGTAATCAACAGCAACTAAAATATGTGTGTACCCATTAGAGGAAGGAAACGGTCCCATATAATCAAAGCCCCAAACATCAAATGGTTCAATAACAAGTGAATAGTTCATAGATATTTCTTGACGTCTACTAATATTAGCAATTCTTTGACATTCATCGCAAGACAAGACAAACTTATGGGCGTCCTTGAAGAGAGTAGGCCAATAAAAACCGGATTGCAATACCTTATGCGCAGTTCTATCTCCAGCATGGTGTCCTCCATAAGCCTCGGAGTGACACTTGCGTAGGATATGTTCTTGTTCATGCTCAGGTATACAACGTCTAATAACACCATCTACTCCTTTTTATAAAGGTGTGGGTCATCCCAAAAGTAATGTCTTAAATCATAGAAAAACTTTTTCTTTTGCTGGTATGTGAAACTAGGTGGTATATATTTAGCAACAATGTAATTAGCATAATCAGCATACCATGGAGCAGTACGAGAAGCATTTATGACAGCTAATTGTTCATCAGGAAAGCTATCATCAATAGGTAGTGGGTCATTAAGAACATTCTCTAACCTAGATAAGTTGTCTGCAGCGGGGTTCTCAGCTCCCTTTCTATCTATAATATGCAAATCAAATTCTTGTAGTAGGAGAACCCATCCAATAAGTCTAGGTTTAGCATCTTTCTTTTCCATAAGATATTTACTAGCAGCATGATCGGTGTGAACAGTTACTTTAGAATCAACAATCTAAGGCCTGAACTTATCACAAGCAAATACAACTGCTAAAAATTCTTTTTCAGTAGTGGCATAATTTCTCTGGGCACTGTCTAGAGTTTTACTAGCATATTGGATAACATTTAATTTTTTATCAACTCTTTGCCCTAGAACAGCACCTACAGCATAATCACTAGCATCACACATAATTTCAAAGGGTAAATTCCAATCAGGTGGCTGAACAATAGGTGCAGAAATCAAGGCTTTCTTAAATATTTCAAATGCTTCTACATAATCATCATCAAAGACAAAAGGAACATCTTTTTGTAAGAAATTAGTCAGAGGCCTAGAAATTTTTGAGAAGTCTTTAATGAACCTCCTATAAAAACCGACCAAGGAAACTTCTTATACCTTTGATATCCTTAGGACACGGCATCTTTTCAATAGCATCAACTTTAGCTTTATCAACTTCAATACCTCTTTCAGAAATTTTATGCCCCAAGACAATACCTTCATTAACCATAAAGTGGCACTTCTCCCAATTCAAGACAAGATTAGTTTCTTCACATCTCTGCAAAACTCGACCAAGGTTGCTTAAGCAATCATCAAAAGAATTTCCATATACGGAGAAATCATCCATGAAAACCTCAACAATCTTTTCACAAAAGTCAGAGAATATAGCAGTCATACATCTTTGAAAGGTAGCAGGTGCATTGCATAAACCAAAAGGCATACGTCTATAAGCAAAGGTACCGAAAGGGCAAGTAAAAGTGGTCTTTTCTTGATTCTCTTTTGACACAGGTATTTGAGAGAAACCAGAATAACCGTCTAGAAAGCAAAAATGTGTATGTTTGGATAGTCTTTCTAGCATTTGATCAATAAAAGGTTAGGGGAAATGATCCTTTTTAGTAGCTTTATTTAGTTTGCGGAAATCAATTACCATTCTATAACTTGTAACAATTCTATGTGGGGTCAATTCATCTTTATCATTAGGAACAACAGTAATACCTCCTTTCTTAGGGACACAATGGACAGGACTTACCCACTGACTATCAACAACGGGATAAATTATACCTGCCTCCAGAAGTTTTAGCATTTCATTTCTTAACACTTCTTTCATCTTAGGATTAACCGTCATTGGTGATCAACAACCGGTTTAGCGTCTTTCTCCAAAAAAAATTGTGTTGGCATAGAGTGGGACTAATGCCCTTAAGATCATCAAGAGTATATCCAATAGCAGCACGGTGCTTCTTCAGAGTTTTCAATAATTTCTCTTCTTCTTGCTCTGAAAGGTTAGCACTAATAATAACAGGATATATCTTCTTTTCATCAAGATAAGCATATTTAAGGGTATTAGGTAATGGTTTAAGCTCAAACACGGGATCACCCTTGGGCGGAGGAGGATCCCCTAGAATTTCAATAGGCAAGTTGTGTTTCAAAATAGGTCCCTGTTTAAAGAATACTTCATCTATTTCCCTTCTTTCATTCATAAACATGTCATTTTCATGGTCTAGCAAATATTGTTCTAAAGGATCATTAGGAGGCACGGCAATAGAAGCAAGACCAATAATTTCATCTTTACTAGACAATTCTTTATCATGGGGTTGTCTACGAAATTTAGCAAAATTAAAATCATGAGACATATCCCCTAAACCAATAGTAACAACATCCTTTTTGCAATCTATCTTAGCATTAACAATATTCAAGAAGGGTCTGCCAAATATAATGGGACAAAAGTCATCTTGTGGGGAACCAAGAACAAGAAAATCGGTAGGATATTTAACTTTCCCACATAAGACTTCAACATCTCTAACAATCCCAACTGGTGAAATAGTATCTCTATTGGCAAGCTTAATTGTAACATCAATACATTCTAACTCAGCAGGTGCAATATCATGCATAATTTCTTCGTATAAAGAATGAGGTATTGCACTCGCACTAGCACCCATATCACATAAGCCATGATAACAATGATCTCCTGTTTTAACAGAAATAACAGGCATGCCTACAACAGGTCTATGTTTATTTTTAGTATCGGGTCTAGCAATTCTAGCAACTTCATCACAGAAGTAAATAACATGCCCATCAATATTATCGACCAAGAGATCTTTAACCATAGCAATACTAGGTTCAACTTTAATTTTCTCAGGGGGTGTAGGTGTTCTAGTATTACTCTTACGAACCACAGTTGAAGCTTTAGCATGATCCTTTATTCTAGCAGGGAAAGGTGGTTTCTCAATATAAGCGGTAGGGACAATAGGATCAACATTATAAGTGATAGTCTTTTCCTCAACTTTAATAGGTTCAACTACTTTTACTTCAATGGGAGGATGATATTTAAACCACTGCTCCTTAGGAAGATCAACATGAGTAGCAAATGATTCACAGAAAGAAGCTGCTATCTCAGAGTCAAGTCCATATTTAGTGCTAAATTCATGGAAAACATCGGTATCCATAAAAACTTTAACATAATCAAACTTAGATGTTATACCTGACTCCTTACCTTCATCGATTTCCCAATCTTCAGAGTTGCGTTTAATTCTTTCCAATAAATCCCATCTGAATTCAATAGTCTTCATCATAAAAGAACCAATACAAGAAGTATCGAGCATGGAGAGATTATTGAGAGAAAGCCGAGCATAAAAATTTTGAATAATAATTTCTCTTGAGAGCTCATGATTGGGGCATGAATATAACATTGAATTAAGCCTCCCCCAAGCTTGAGCGATACTTTCTCCTTCGCGAGGCCAAAAATTATATATATAATTACGATCACGATGAACCAGATGCATAGGATAAAACTTCTGATGAAATTCCAATTTCAATCGGTTGTAGTTCCATGATCCAATATCATCGCATAGCCTAAACCATGTCAATGCCTTTCCCTTCAAAGATAAAGGTAAGACCTTCTTGATAACATCCTCGGGCATACCTGCAAGCTTAAAATCTCCACAAACTTCATCCACATAGATTAGGTGCAAATCGGGGTGCAATGTTCCATCTCCTATAAAAGGATTAGCTAGCAGTTTCTCTATCATACCTGAAGGAATTTCAAAGTAAACATTTTCAGTAGGTTCAGTAGGTTGAGGAGAAACTCTTTGCTCTACTGGTCAGGTTGAAGATACCCTGAACAAGCCCCTCAAAGGATTAATTTCCATAGTAACAAGTGACAGTTAATTTCCGCACACTATCTAAATTTTTCCTTACCAAAGTCACTTCACTCCCCGGCAACGGCGCCAGAAAAGAGTCTTGATGAACCACAAGTATAGGGGATCTATCATAGTCCTTTCGATAAGTAAGAGTGTCGAACCCAACTAGGAGCAGAAGGAAATGACAAGCGGTTTTCAGTAAGGTATTCTCTGCAAGCACTGAAATTATCGGTAACAGATAGTTTTGTGATAAGGTAATTTGTAACGGGTAACAAGTAACAAAAGTAAACAAGGTGCGGCAAGGTGGCCACATCCTTTTTGTAGCAGAGGACAAGCCTAGACAAACTCTTATATAAAGGAAAACGCTCTCGAGGACACATGGGAATTATCGTCAAGCTAGTTTTCATCATGCTCATATGATTCGTGTCCGTTACTTTGATAATTTGATATGTGGGTGGACCGGTGCTTGGGTACTGCCCTTCCTTGGACAAGCATCCCACTTATGATTAACCCCTCTTGCAAGCATCCGTAACTACAAAAGAAGTATTAAGGTAAACCTAACCATAGCATGAAACATATGGATCCAAATCAGCCCCTTACGAAGCAACGCATAAACTAGGGTTTAAGCTTCTATCACTCTAGCAACCCATCATCTACTTATTACTTCCCAATGCCTTCCCCTAGGCCCAAATAATGGTGAAGTATCATGTAGTCGACGTTCACATAACACCACTAGAGGAAATACAACATACATCTCATCAAAATATCGAACGAATACCAAATTCACATGACTACTTATAGCAAGACTTCTCCCATGTCCTCAGGAACAAACGTAACTACTCACAAATCATATTCATGTTCATAATCAGAGGGGTATTAATATGCATAAAGGATCTGAACATATGATCTTCCACCAAATAAACCAACTAGCATGAACTACAAGGAGTAATCAACACTACTAGCAACCCACAGGTGCCAATATGAGGTTTTGAGACAAAGATTGGATACAAGAGATGAACTAGGGTTTGAGCTGAGATGGTGCTGGTGAAGATGTTGATGGAGATTGACCCCCTCCCAATGAGAGGATCGATGGTGATGATTTCCCCCTCCAGGAGGGATGTTTCCCCGGCAGAACAGCTCCGCCGGAGCCCTAGATTGGTTTCGCCAGGTTCCGCCTCGAGACGGCGGCGCTTCATCCCGAAAGCTTCCTTCTGATTTTTTTCAGGGAGAAAGACTTCATATAGCAAAATATGGGCACCGGAGGCCTGCCAGGGGGCCCACGAGGCAGGGGGCGCGCCCAGGGGTGTAGGGCGCGCCCCCCACCCTCGTGGACAGGGTGTGGGCCCCCTCTGGTGCTTTCTTTGCCCAATATTTTTAATATATTCCAAAACTGACTTTCATGGAGTTTCAGGATTTTTGGAGTTGTGTAGAATAGGTCTCTAATATTTGCTCTTTTTCCAGCCCAGAATTCCACCTGCCGGCATTCTCCCTCTTCATGTAACCTTGTAAAATAAGAGAGAAAAGGCATAAGTATTGTGACATAATGTGTAATAACAGCCCATAATGCAATAAATATCGATATAAATGCATGATGCAAAATGGACGTATCACATTCACATTAAATAGGGCGTCGTCTAAATCCGTTGAGACAACACCATATGAACTGTGGTTTGGTAAGAAACCTAAGCTATCGTTTCTTAAAGTTTGGGGATGCGACACTTATGTTAAAAGGCTTTAGCCTAATAAGCTCAAACCCAAATCGAAGAGGTGTCTCTTCATAGGATACCTGAAAGAAACTATTGGGTATACCTTCTACCACAGACCCGAAGGCAAAATCTTTGTTGCTAAGAATAAGTCCTTTCTAGAGAAGGAGTTTCTCTCGAAAGAATACATTGGGAAGAAAGTAGAACTTGATAAGGTAGTTGTACTGATGTCTACTATGCAACCTTCTTCTTGTAGACGTTATTGGGCCTCCAAGTGCAGAGGTTTGTAGGACAGTAGCAACTTTCCCTCAAGTGGATGACCTAAGGTTTATCAAAACGTGGGAGGCGTAGGATGAAGATGGTCTCTATCAAGCAACCCTGCAACCAAATAACAAAGAGTCTCTTGTGTCCCCAACACACCTAATACAATGGTAAATTGTATAGGTGCACCAGTTCGGCGAAGAGATAGTGATACAAGTGCAATATGGATGGTAGATGTTGGTTTTTGTAATCTTAAAATATAAAAACAACAAGGTAACTATTGCTAAAAGTGAGCACAATCGGTATTGCAATGCGTTGAAATAAGGCGTAGGGTTCATACTTTCACTAGTGCAAGTTCTCTCAACAATAATAACATAATTGGATCATATAACTATCCCTCAACATCCAACAAAGAGTCACTCCAAAGTCACTAATAGCGGAGAACAAACGAATAGATTATTGTAGGGTACGAAACCACCTCAAAGTTATCCTTTCTGATCGATCTATTCAAGAGTCTGTAGTAAAATAATACGAAGCTATTCTTTCCGTTCGATCTATCATAGAGTTCGTACAAGAATAACACCTTAAGACACAAATCAACCAAAACCCTAGTGTCACCTAGATACTCCAATGTCACCTCAAGTATCCGTGGGTATGATTGTACGATATGCATCACACAATCTCAGATTCATCTATTCAACCAACACAAAGAACTTCAAAGAGTGCCCCAAAGTTTCTACCGGAGAGTCAAGATGAAAACGTGTGCCAACCCCTATGCATAAGGTCACAAGGTCACTGAACCCGCAAGTTGATCACCAAAACATACATCAAGTAGATCACGTGAATATCCCATTGTCACCACAGATAAGCTCATGCAAGACATAAATCAAGTGTTCTCAAATCCTTAAAGACTCAATCCGATAAGATAACTTCAAAGGGAAAACTCAATCCATTACAAGAGAGTAGAGGAAGAGAAACATCATAAGATCCAACTATAATAGCAAAGCTCGCGATACATCAAGATCGTATCACCTCAAGAACACGAGAGAGAGAGAGAGATCAAACACATAGCTACTGGTACATACCCTCAGCCCCGAGGGTGAACTACTCCCTCCTCGTCATGGAGAGCGCCGGGATGATGAAGATGGCCACCGGACAGGGATTCCCCCCTCCGGCAGGGTGCCGGAACGGGTCTAGATTGGTTTTCGGTGGCTACAAAGACTTGCGGCGGCGGAACTCCCGATCTAAGTTATTTTCTGGAGGTTTCTGTATATATAAGAGGTTTTGGCGTCGAGAACAAGTCAGGGGGGTCTCCGGGCTGTCCACGAGGTAGGGGGCGCGCCCAGGGGGTGGGCGCGCCTCCCACCCTCGTGGGTAGCCCGGGACTCTTCTTGCCCAACTCTTTTACTCCATGGCCTTCTTCTGGTCCAAAAATAAGCTCCGTCAAGTTTCAGGTCAATTGGACTCCGTTTGGTTTTCCTTTTCTGCGATACTCAAAAACAAGGAAAAAAACAGAAACTGGCACTGGGCTCTAGGTTAATAGGTTAGTCCCAAAATCATATAAAATAGCATATAAATGCATATAAAACATCCTAGAAGGATAATATAATAGCATGAATACTTCATAAATTATAGATATGTTGGAAACGTATCAGCATCCCAAGCTTAATTCCTGCTCGTCCTCGAGTAGGTAAATGATAAAAGAAATAATTTATGAAGTGTGAATGCTGGCAGGTGCAAAAGTTTGATCAATGATAATTTCAATCACCTTTTCTAGCATCATTATATGTCACAATAGTAGCTCATATCATAAAGCTTCTCATGATCAAGTAACAAGCTATTCACATGTTAAAGTATAGATCATAAACTTTCTTGAAAACTAACAAACAGTTCTCAGTCATCAAACAATTGCAATTCATCTTATTTTCAGGAAGGGTCTATGTAAGAGCTTTGATTTAGCAAATCCCACATACTCAACTATCATATAGTCTTCCATGATTGCTGCCACTCAAAGCATATTTTTAGAACAAATAGCATCCATCGAACACAAAGAAAGATAGGGGCTTAATGTTTCGCCTCCCAACTTATTTATCATATAGATAATTGTCAACAATAATAATTCATGATCAAATATATTTGAATGGCCATATATGCTTAGATCTTTCTCCACCACATGATGCTTGCCAACTAAAAAGTAGGTTGGATTGAGAAGGAATACTACTGACTCTTTCATAAAAGTAAAAGATAGGCCCTTCGCAGAGGGAAGCAGGGATTTGCAGAGGTGCCAGAGCTCGAAGCTAAAATAGAGATGAAAATAATTTTGGGAGGTATGCTTTCATTGTCAACATAACGACCAAGAGTTCCCAATATCTTCCATACTAGATACATTATAGGCAGTTCCCAAACAGAAAGGTAAAGATTTTACTCCCCCTCCACCAACAATCACACTCCACAGCTTGTCCGAAACAACGGGTACCGTCCAACTATCAACAATCCTGGGGGAGTTTGTTTAAATTATTTGCGAATTTGTTTTTGATATTTTGATCATAGGACTGGGCATCCCAGTTACCAGCCATTTTCTCGTGAATGATGAGCGGAGTCCACTCATCGTGAGAATAACCCACCTAGCATGGAAGATACTGACAGCCCCTAGTCGCTACATGAGCGATTCGGGCATACAAAATAGATTATTATTTGAAGGTTTAGAGTTTGGCACATGCAAATTTACTTGGAACGGCAGGTAAATACCGCATATAGGTAGATATGGTGGATACTCATGGAAGGAACTTGGTTCAAGGATTTTGGATGCACAAGCAGTATTCCCGCTTACTACAGATATTTTGGCTAACAAAGGATTCTAAATAGCAAGCACCACATGTTAGAGGATCCATAACAATATAACTTCTATACAAATATACCCAAGCATAACTCATTATGTTGTCTTCCTTGTCCAACTTCAACTAATTTTCTCGGGTTTGGAAATAATTAATGGGGTTCACAATCATAGAAGATGTCCAAGATAGTATATTTATATGTGAAATCTCTCTTCCTTCAATATTCTTTCATGAATTGTTCAAGTGACCAATACAATGTTTGCTAACCTTGAAAAAATTTACCACCTCTACTTCTTATATGTGAAGGCATTACTCCCCATGGGAAAGGCATATGAAACATATATAATTTCAGATTTATGACATTCAAATCATTCAACCATTTATTCATAGGATATAAGTGAAGCACACGAGTAAATGACACACTACTCCAAAAAGATATAAGTAAAGATCAATGAGTAGTTAAATAATTATGTAGCTATGTAAAGACTCTCTCTCATTTAAGAATGTCATATCTTGGTATTTTATTCATACAGCAAGCAAAACAAAATAAAATAAAATGACGCTCCAAGATGTAACATCCCAAATTTTCAATTTGGAATGTTATACAATTGTCACATCCTAGCTAGTTCATGCACTAGAGTGTTGCATCATGTTTACATTTCACAGAAACCTGAAATGGGGAATGCCAGAAACCCCCAGCACCCCCCTGGAACAACTAGGGTTTACTAAAATTCTTTTCAATGAACCTGAAATGCCCTCCATAAATGTTCACCACCTTTGGTCTTGGCTAAAACCTCTGCCAAAATGGTTTCATATTTTTGGAGGCCATCTTGGATTTTTGCACAAGCCATAAGTATTTGCATTTGGGCATTTTAAATGCTATAAATATTTTCAAATGCCCAAATAATCTTGAAGGTATTTTTAGGCTGTTGGGAATAATCTCAAAGGTGCCCCAGAATATTTTCAGGATTTTTCCAAATGAAATAGTATTTTTACTATTTCAAAACACAGTACAGAAATAAATAAAAAGAGAAAAAAACAGAAGGCAGAGAAACTCACCTGGCAGCCCACCTGGCGGCCCAGCACTGTGCTGGCCCGCGCTAGTCAGCTGCCTGCTCTCGCCAGAGCAGGCAGAGAGGTGACGCCGGCGAGCGTGAGCTCGCCACGGCACCAGCTGCTTGCCGCCCTCGCCGCGGATGCGCTGGTCGACCTCCCTCGACGCGCCCCGAGCCTCTGGACACCGTCATTCTCCCCCGTTGCCTCTCCCTCGCCTTCTCCCCACCATGGCCGACGCCGCCGCAGACACCTCACCGGAGTAACCGCGCCCACCGTCGACCTCGCGCCACTCCACCGTGTCCTACAGCACCGCCGTCGCCCACTCCTTTGAGCAAGCCGAGCCCCGAGCGCTCGGTTGCCCCGAAGCTTCGCCACCGACCTCGCCTTTGCCGCTCACCGTCGGAGATCCCCTCTGCCGTCGCCACTGCTACAGCTCGTCTCCGACCTCGCCGCCTGCTCCGTCGCAACCGCCGTGAGCATGGCCACCTTCCCATCCTCTCCTCTCTCTCTCTCTCTCGAGCTCTGTAGCCACCGCACGAAGCTCACCCATACGCGCCGCCGCACGAGCTCGTCGCCGACGAGGCTCCGGCCATCCAACGGCCGCATCACCGTAGCCATTAGCCTCACGGCAATGCCAGGAACCCGTAGCACCCTCACACGTTCCTCGCCGTGCTCTCTAGCTACGGTTTCAACCACGCCCGTACCCCGGCAGCCGCCCGGCTCGTCGCCGGCGTCGATTCCGGCGACCCCGAGCTCCACTACCACCACCAGTCGACGCGGTTCGCCCCCAGCTACACGTAGGTACTCTCCGCCGTCCTTTTGGTCGCCGGAGGACCAATCCCGCACACCGCCGCCGCGTCTGGACGTCGCCGGCGGCTAAACGCCGGCGAGTCAACATGGTTAGACCACGGTTTGACCCCCCAGGGTCACTGACAAGTGGGGCCCGCCTGCTGATTAACCTAAGTTAGAGATTAAAACTAATCCTAAATAACTAATTATCTAACAGTGACACTGACACAGGGGACCCACACATCAGGTTTGACCTGGACGACCCCGTTGACCTGCTGACGTCACACTGACGTCAGGCTGACGCAGTAAAGCATTTACTGGAATTATTCTTATATTGGAAATTCCAGAAATTATCACAAACTTCAAAAAATCATAGAAAATAATCTATAGCTCAGAATGAAAAGATTTATATATGAAAAATGATCAGAAAAATCCATTCTATCCATCTGTACTGGTTTCATGCATGATTAAGCAAGTTAACCTACTGTTTTATACAGAACAAGATAAAGCATTAATATGGGCCATTTATGAACTTGGAATTTGAATCTTTGATTCAAATTAGTCCAAACCCATCTGGTCTTAGCTGCATTAGCCCAACACATCCATCTTGCCATGTCTCATGCATGCATCATATTGTTGCACTTGCTTGGTGTTGATTGTGCTTCGGTATGCTCATCGTGGTAGGTCCTGCCTCCGAGGATATTCACGAGTATCCAACTGAAGGGCAGTATCCCACCACCACTCCGTCAGGCAAGCAACCCATTGATCATTTCGATACAAACCCACCTTCTCGCTTCTGCTCTCGTTTACTGCATTAAGACAACGCGATTCAAACTGCTGTGTGTTGCGGTAGTTGAACCCACTTCCTTTGCATGACCTGTCATTGCCACAGTAACTAGATGAAACCCACTAGCATGTGTAGGAGTTGATTGAGCCATGTTGTGTTCCTACAATGCTATGCTTGCTATGCTTAGAGTTGTGTCAGGTCTGGCTCATCAGGGTGATGAACTAGAGTGAAGGTGTGTGTGTCGGTAAAGGGAGTAAAGTGTTGAATACGATTTGGTAAAGGTATCGATGGAAGGCCATGTAGGAGTACATGGTGGGTTGTTTCATTGAGACTGTCCCTAAGAACTGAGATCTGTATGCGTGATTTAAGATTCAGCTACTACCACACATTGGGCCCGAAACCAATGGACCCCCTCGGCTTCTTATTCACCCTTGTCCTCTGTCCAGGAGTTGCACGTAGTTTCTGGTGTTTGTAGTAAGCTGGAGGCCGTGGACAGCGCTGACCAAGGGGTGGGCTGTGATGCGGTAGGCTCGTGGCCCGGTGTACCGAGTCGCCCGTTTGGTGACCGGGAACCCTGCACACATCGTTCGGGGCCGTATGTGGAAACCTCGGCCGGACTCCCTGCGGATGGAACCTGAATAGGCGATAAACCTGGACTAGAGACTCGAGTGTTTAGGTAGGCTGTGGCCGACACCCACGTTGGGCTTCCGCTTGAAGGTTGCCGAGTACACGTCATGTAGCGACGATAAGTGGTGAGAGCGTGTGTGACGAAGTACACCCCTGCAGGGTATGAAACTATTCGAATAGCCGCGTCCGCGGTAAAGGACTACTTGGTCGCTTATGCAGTTCATAGACAAGTAAATGGATACTACTAAAAGCCTCAAGATAAGTGTGAGTACCGCGGATGGCCCTCTCGTGGATGACGAGGGAGGATCCACGGTGGAGTATTGAATTGGTGATTAGTGGACTCGTGTGCGAAAACTATTTCACAAGTGGTGTATCGTAGGATAGCTTAGCCAAGAGTCAAAGGTGGCTTGCTGCAATAACCCCACTACCTTCTTGAGAATGAACATGTATAGTAGGATCTGTTGTAAGACTTGCTGAGTACCTTTGTACTCATGTTGCTTTAATTACTGTTTTCAGACGACAACACCGCCCCTTCTGACGGGTTCTACGTAGAACTCAACGACGACGAGTGACTTGCCACCCAGGTGGTGATCTAGGCTTGTGAAGGGCCTATGTAGATAGACAGGCTTCGTCAAGCCTTCTTTCTTTCTAGAGTCTGTACCCAGACAGTTTGCTTCCGCATGTGCTTGTATGATTGTATGACTTGAGTGTCGGGTCATGTGACCCCTATCTGTATGAACAAGTTATGTAAGGCTCTCCGGAGCCCTTTAAATAAAGTACTTGAGTTGTAGAGTTTTGTTGTGATGCCATGTTGTATTTGCACATATCGAGCATATTGTGTGTATGTTTGAAATGCTTGGTATGTGTGGGATCCGACAATCTAGTTGTTTATCTTTAGCAGCCTCTCTTATGGGGAAATGTAGTCTGGTGCCTCCTTTAGCCATATTAGTCCGCTACAGCCCGGTTCACCGGAGTCCTGCTAGCCCAGCACTACTGCTCTGGACACTTGACTGGCCGGCATGTGAGTCATATCGTTCCTGTGTCTGTCCCTTCGGGGAAATGTCACGCGGTGTCATCCGGAGTCCTGCCTAGCCTGCTACAGCCCGGGTTCCCGGAGTCCTGTTAGCCCAGTGCTACAGCCCGGATTCACACGCTGCTGACCGACACGTTCGATGTGGACTCATGTATGCCTGTCCCCATACGTTAGTGCCGCTTTGGGTTCACGACTAGCCATGTCGTCCCGGGTTCTCTGTCATATGGATGCTAGCGACATTGTCATATACGTGAGCCAAAAGGCGCAAACGGTCCCGGGCCATGGTAAGGCGACACCCGTGGGAGTACCGTGCGTGAGGCCGCAATGTGATATGAGGTGTTACAGGCTAGATCGGTGTGACTTGGAATCGGGGTCCTGACAGCGTTGGCATCAGAGCCGGACTGCCTGTAGGTGCGATAAGCCAAACTGGTCGATGTCGAGTCTAGAAATGCTTTAGTTATATGTAGGGGAATTGATTGTGGGAGGGAACGTAAGGTGCTTTTACTCCTTTACCTCATGCCCTCTGATCTGAGTCGTACTCTTCTCATTCTACGCGGGTTAAGGACTAGGCTCTCTCCTCTCTATCAGGTTCACGTGTTACTAATCCGTAGTAACTTATAGGATTGTTGGTTCCATGCTTCGGTTCAGTTTCTACTACCCTAGTATGTTGTCGGTTGAACCAGAACCCTGACATGATGTTGTTGAGTGGTACTGCAAACTGTTGCGAATGTCTCAAATCCTTTTTCGAGCATTTACAGCCGTTATGCTGTCCGAATTCTCCTAGAAATACTAATGCCTTGCATTATTTCGTGCTTTCAGATGGCCACCCGTTCCCAGAACCAAGTGGTTCGTCTGACCCGGTGCATCGGCGTACCTGGTCACACGGCCATGTTGGTCCGAGTGATGGTTGAGACAGGCTATCGTTGGTATCCCGAGTATACCGTCGAGGAGCAGTTCCGAGACTTTAATCAAAGTCAATATCTTTGCACCGTCAGGATTTACCCATCCTACCCTGGAGCCACTGAACCCCTCCATTGCTCTTATGGACTTGGGGTTACTATCGAGATGTCCGTGCAGGACGCAGCTTACTCAATGATGACTATCATGCGAGCCAGGACTGCCTTGCTTCAGAACACCGACTTCTGCTATATGCCAGCAGCACTCCCTGGGGCACAGGGGTACTATCAGGCCACTTACTGTGATTCTACCCATGAGGGCTCACTACTCCGTACCACCACCGAGATGCTTGAGGACAAGGACCGTGAGAATCGTGCCTTGCGAATGGAGCTCTTTAATGCTCGTGCTGATCACTGGGCCACCCTGACACGGTTTGCACCTGCCGTGCAAGCTGGGTTTATGGACATGAGGGACATATACCCCGTGCGATCTGGTCTGCCAGAATGTATGGAATGGCGTGATGTAGGAGGCATCACCCCTCCTCGTGGACCCCGTCTGCCACCGTTTGTTGGACCAAGGCCACACCCGAGTCCCTATGGTCCGCAGGCTCCACAGGACCGTCTGTTTCCGGATGATCATGTTCAGCTCCCAGGACATGGCGGTGACTTCTATGAGGATTACTACGGGGACGTCTGAGTTGGTAGTAGTTCTACTAGTAATGTAACAGTTGTAATCTCCACAGTCCTGCGTGTCTTGTGGGATACGACTTGGTGTGTATCACGTTCCGGAGGTGTAGAAAAATAATGTATAGGAGCTTGGAATGCCTCTGATGAGATGTATCGTCCTTCATCGTAGTTGTACCTTGGCCTGGGCTTGTACTAAACTATGTATGGCGTGTATGACCGTTGGTATATGTATGTTGCCATGTTACCATGTCATACTGATGGTCATCTCTGCATTCCGTGTTATCCATTACATTCCGCATTTCCCTATCAAGATTTAGCCATCCCCGTCTAAACCGTTGCTTTGTTTCTCCTAGGATGGTTAACACCCGCAACAACCCTGCTGTCCAGGCGCAGGGTGAAGCCAATGCAGCCAGGGCGGAGGATCTACCCCAACCGCCTTCACTGGCCGAAGTTATGCTGGAGGCAGAAAGAAACAAGCGTGAGACTAACCGCTTGCTAGAGCGAATTGAGCAGAATATTGCGCGTCACCAGAGGAACGACCTGGTGTCCATCAATGACTTTATCAAGCTGTACCCACCGAAGTTCAACCACTCCGTCAAGCCCCTTGATGCGGATGATTGGCTTCACAGCATCACCCATAAGCTACGTTCTGCTAACGTAGCCGAAGCTGATAAGGTTACCTACGCTGCCTATCACCTCGAAGGCCCTGCTAGCCTTTGGTGGGAGAACTTTGAGGCTATGCGCCCAGCTGGCCAAATCACTACTTGGGCTGAATTCAGTGAGGCTTTCCGTGAGCATCACATTCCGGAGGGTCTCATGGATCGTAAGCGGGAAGAATTCTGCAACTTCACCCAAGGCAGACTGACCGTGGATTCTTACAGCCGTGAGTTTGGAAATCTAGCACGCTATGCTCCTGAAGAGGTATCCACCGACGCCAAGAAGCAGGCAAGGTTCCGCAAGGGACTTAGCCCCGAGCTTCGCCGTGATCTCCATCTGCATGAGTGCACCTCTTTCCAGAAGTTGGTCAATAAGGCCATCAGTGCTGAGACAGGACAAACTGACTATGACGCTACACGCAAGCACTCTCGTGACTTTGGTTCCTCATCTGGCTCCGGATCCCAGAAGCGCCGGGTCTGGATTCCAAATACTGCTCTGCCACCCAGGTTCACTCCGAGGCCATCCTTCGAGGCGCCTCGCCCCAACCAGCAGCATGCACCGCCCAAGGTTTATGGTGGCCCCGCTGCTAATGCTGCTCCACACCCCAATATTGTGACATGCTTCAAGTGTGGAGAAACGGGTCACTATTTGCGCGAGTGCCCCCGAAACAACCTCAATCAACCTGGACAGTCTGTTGGCCGTGGTAAGCCATCAGGAAAGACCTACTACGCCAAGCCAGCCACCACAGCATGTGGCCATGTCAACTATGTCTCAGCTGAAGGAACTCATGAGGATCCCAACGTCGTCCTTGGTACGCTCCTTGTTAATTGCCATCCGGCAACTGTTCTTTTCGATACTGGAGCATCTCATTCATTTATCTCTGAGAGCTATGCTCGATTACACAACACCACATTTAGTGACATGCCTACTTCCATGGAAATTCAAACTCCTGGTTCTAGATGGCAAACCTCTAAGATAAGCCATGGAAATGAAATTCTTGTTGACAGACTGGTCTTCCTTGCATCACTAATAGCTCTCAAGTCCTCGGACATAAACATCATCTTGGGTATGGACTGGATGTCAGCCCATTATGCTAAGATTGATTGCTCTACTAGAACTGTTCAACTCACCCATCCGTCGGGCAAGACAGTCAATGTTTTGACCCGAGTGTCTAAACGTCAGCTTTACTCATTAAATGCCAACCCCCTTCCAGACCTCGAAGATGTGCCGGTAGTCCGTGACTTCCCGGATGTCTTCCCTGAAGAACTGCCAGGTATTCCACCTGACAGGGATGTTGAGTTCGTGATAGACCTTGTTCCAGGAACCGTCCCAATCTCTAGAAGACCCTATAAGATGGCACCCCTAGAGCTAGCCGAGCTTAAGAAACAACTCGATGAGTCCTTGAAAAAGGGTTTCATCCGTCCTAGTTCTTCTCCGTGGGCTTGCCCCGTCCTCTTCGTCAAGAAGAAGGATGGTACGGATCGGATGGTTGTAGATTACCGACCCGTCAACCTAGTCACAATCAAGAACAAGTATCCGCTTCCCAGGATCAACGATCTGTATGATCAGCTCGCTGGATCCTCAGTCTTCTCTAAAATGGATTTGAGGTTGGGCTACCATCAAATCAAAATCAAGAATGGGGACATTCCTAAAACGGCCTTTGTTACTCGTTATGGCCAATACGAGTATACAGTCATGTCCTTCGGGTTAACCAATGCTCCAGCCACCTTTTCTCGCTTGATGAACTCGATCTTCATGGAGTACCTAGACAAGTTCGTCGTGGTTTACCTCGATGATATCCTTATCTACTCGAAGAACGAGGAAGAGCATGCCGAACATCTTAGAGTTGTGTTAGAAAAACTCAGAGAGCATCGCCTTTATGCCAAATTCTCCAAGTGCGAATTTTGGTTGCCAGAAGTGACCTACCTAGGCCACGTGATCTCTGGTAAAGGTATTGCTGTCAATCCCGAGCGAGTTCAAGCCATCCTTGACTGGACTCCCCCTGAAACGGTTAAACAAGTTCGGAGTTTCCTTGGCTTAGCGAGATACTGCCGTCGCTTCGTCGAGAACTTCTCCAAGGTTGCTAAACCTCTAACCGAACTCCTCAAGAAAGATAAAAGGTTCGAGTGGACCCCACAGTGCGAGTTCAACTTTCAGGAACTGAAAAGACGCCTGACATCTGCCCCCGTACTCGTACCACCAGATTTTTCTAAGGACTTTGTTATCTATCGCGACGCCTCGCGACAAGGACTAGGTTGCATACTCATGCAAGACCGTCATGTGATTGCCTACGCTTCCCGGCAGTTGCGTCCACATGAGGATAATTATCCCACACATGATCTAGAGCTTGCAGCCGTAGTCCATGCACTCAAAACATGGCGACATTACCTTCTCGGTAATCGTTGCGAGATTTTCACCGACCACCAGAGTCTGAAATACATCTTCACCCAACCGGATTTGAATCTCAGGCAAAGACGTTGGGTCGAGTTGATCTCCGACTACGACTTAGGAATTACTTACACCCCGGGCAAAGCCAACGTCATGGCTGATGCGCTAAGCCGTAAATCCTATTGTAACAACTTGATGTTACAACAAAGTCAACCACTTCTCCACGAGGAATTCTGCAAGCTTAACCTTCACATTGTTCCTCAAGGATTTCTATCCACCCTGGTGGCGAAACCTACCCTTACGGATCAGATCATCAAAGCTCAGAAGGTAGATCCGGGAACCTCCCGTATTAAGAGAAACATCAAGAAAGGAGTTGCGGATTGTTTCTCCGTTGATGACCAAGGTGTCGTGTTCTTTGGAGACCGTCTAGTGGTTCCCAAGGTACGCAACCTGAGACGATTGATCCTTAAGGAAGCTCATGAATCTCCTCTCACCATTCATCCCGGTAGTACTAAAATGTATCAAGACCTACGCCAGAGGTTTTGGTGGACTAGGATGAAGAGATAAATTGCTCAATACATTACTAACTGCGACGTCTGCCGACGTGTTAAAGCAGAGCATCAACGACCTGCTGGCACCCTTCAGCCTCTGGCTATTCCCGAATGGAAATGGGATAAAATCGGTATGGATTTCATTACCGGGTTTCCCAGGACCAAGAGAGGGAATAATGTTATCTTCGTTGTTGTCGATCGTCTTTCCAAAGTAGCCCACTTCCTACCTGTTCGTGAGAGTATAACCGCTAGCCAGCTAGCAGACTTATACATCTCCCGAATAGTGTCTCTTCATGGTGTTCCATTGGAAATTAACTCAGACCGTGGAAGTCTCTTTACCTCTCGATTTTGGGAAAGTTTCCAAAATGCCATGGGAACTCGTCTCTCTTTTAGCACCGCCTTTCACCCTCAATCAAGTGGTCAGGTAGAACGAGTTAATCAAATTCTGGAGGATATGCTCCGAGCTTCTGTCATCTCTTTCAGCATGGATTGGGAGAAATGCCTCCCATTCGCCGAGTTCGCTTATAACAATAGTTACCAAGCTAGCTTGGGCAAAGCCCCTTTCGAGGTTCTCTATGGACGGAAATGTCGAACGCCTCTTAACTGGTCAGAAACCGGGGAAAGACAACTCTTTGGCCCGGATATTATTCAGGAAGCAGAAGAGCAGGTTCGCATTATTCGTGAGAAATTGAAAACCGCCCAATCTCGCCAAAAGAGCCATTATGATCGCAAACATAAGGCTATGACTTTTGAGGTTGACGAGAAGGCTTACCTTCGGGTGACTCCTTTAAAGGGAACCCATCGATTCGGTATCAAAGGCAAATTGGCCCCTCGCTACATTGGACCCTTTCGCATTCTTGCCAAGCGAGGAGGAGTTGCCTACCAATTGGAACTACCTCCGCATCTTTCCAAGGTTCATGATGTGTTCCACGTATCTCAACTCAGGCGTTGCTTCTCGGATCCTATCCGTGGAGTGGACCACGAAACGCTTGATCTCCAAGATAATCTCACATATCGGGAATATCCCGTTCGCATCCTTGATCAAGCCGAGCGTACCACTCGACGCCAAAACATCAAGTTTCTCAAAGTTCAATGGTCACACCATTCCGAGAAAGAAGCTACCTAGGAAAGGGAGGATCGTCTTCGACTTGAGTACCCTACCTTCTTTCCAACGGATCCTAAATCTCGGGACGAGATTCTTTTGAGTGGGGGTGAGTTGTCACATCCTAGCTAGTTCATGCACTAGAGTGTTGCATCATGTTTACATTTCACAGAAACCTGAAATGGGGAATGCCAGAAACCCCCAGCACCCCCTGGAACAACTAGGGTTTACTAAAATTCTTTTCAATGAACCTGAAATGCCCTCCATAAATGTTCACCACCTTTGGTCTTGGCTAAAACCTCTGCCAAAAATGGTTTCATATTTTTGGAGGCCATCTTGGATTTTTGCACAAGCCATAAGTATTTGCATTTGGGCATTTTAAATGCTATAAATATTTTCAAATGCCCAAATAATCTTGAAGGTATTTTTAGGCTGTTGGGAATAATCTCAAAGGTGCCCCAGAATATTTTCAGGATTTTTCCAAATGAAATAGTATTTTTACTATTTCAAAACACAGTACAGAAATAAATAAAAAGAGAAAAAAACAGAAGGCAGAGAAACTCACCTGGCAGCCCACCTGGCGGCCCAGCACTGTGCTGGCCCGCGCCAGTCAGCTGCCTGCTCTCGCCAGAGCAGGCAGAGAGGTGACGCCGGCGAGCGTGAGCTCGCCACGGCGCCAGCTGCTTGCCGCCCTCGCCGCGGATGCGCTGGCCGACCTCCCTCGACGCTCCCCGAGCCTCTGGACACCGTCATTCTCCCCCGTTGCCTCTCCCTCGCCTTCTCCCCACCATGGCCGACGCCGCCGCAGACACCTCACCGGAGTAACCGCGCCCACCGTCGACCTCGCGCCACTCCACCGTGTCCTACAGCACCGCCGTCGCCCACTCCTTCGAGCAAGCCGAGCCCCGAGCGCTCGGTTGCCCCGAAGCTTCGCCACCGACCTCGCCTTCGCCGCTCACCGTCGGAGATCCCCTCCGCCGTCGCCACTGCTACAGCTAGTCTCCGACCTCGCCGCCTGCTCCGTCGCAACCGCCGTGAGCATGGCCACCTTCCCATCCTCTCCTCTCTCTCTCTCGAGCTCTGTAGCCACCGCACGAAGCTCACCCGTACGCGCCGCCGCACGAGCTCGTCGCCGACGAGGCTCCGGCCATCCAACGGCCGCATCACCGTAGCCATTAGCCTCACCGCAACGCCAGGAACCCGTAGCACCCTCACACGTTCCTCGTCGTGCTCTCTAGCTACGGTTTCAACCACGCCCGTACCCCGGCAGCCGCCCGGCTCGTCGCCGGCGTCGATTCCGGCGACCCCGAGCTCCACTACCACCACCAGTCGACGCGGTTCGCCCCCAGCTACACGTAGGTACTCTCCGCCGTCCTTTTGGTCGCCGGAGGAGCAATCCCGCACACCACCGCCGCGTCTGGACGTCGCCAGCGGCTAAACACCGGCGAGTCAACGTGGTTAGACCACGGTTTGACCCCCCAGGGTCACTGACAAGTGGGGCCCGCCTGCTGATTAACCTAAGTTAGAGATTAAAACTAATCCTAAATAACTAATTATCTAACAGTGACACTGACACAGGGGACCCACACGTCAGGTTTGACCTGGATGACCCCGTTGACCTGCTGACGTCACACTGACGTCAAGCTGACGCAGTAAAGCATTTACTGGAATTATTCTTATATTGGAAATTCCAGAAATTATCACAAACTTCAAAAAATCATAGAAAATAATCTATAGCTCAGAATGAAAAGATTTATATATGAAAAATGATCAGAAAAATCCATTCTATCCATCTGTACTGGTTTCATGCATGATTAAGCAAGTTAACCTACTGTTTTATACAGAACAAGATAAAGCATTAATATGGGCCATTTATGAACTTGGAATTTGAATCTTTGATTCAAATTAGTCCAAACCCATCTGGTCTTAGCTGCATTAGCCCAACACATCCATCTTGCCATGTCTCATGCATGCATCATATTGTTGCACTTGCTTGGTGTTGATTGTGCTTCGGTATGCTCATCGTGGTAGGTCCTGCCTCCGAGGATATTCACGAGTATCCAACTGAAGGGCAGTATCCCACCACCACTCCGTCAGGCAAGCAACCCATTGATCATTTCGATACAAACCCACCTTCTCGCTTCTGCTCTCGTTTACTGCATTAAGACAACGCGATTCAAACTGCTGTGTGTTGCGGTAGTTGAACCCACTTCCTTTGCATGACCTGTCATTGCCACAGTAACTAGATGAAACCCACTAGCATGTGTAGGAGTTGATTGAGCCATGTTGTGTTCCTACAATGCTATGCTTGCTATGCTTAGAGTTGTGTCAGGTCTGGCTCATCAGGGTGATGAACTAGAGTGAAAGTGTGTGTGTCAGTAAAGGGAGTAAAGTGTTGAATACGATTTGGTAAAGGTATCGATGGAAGGCCATGTAGGAGTACATGGTGGGTTGTTTCATTGAGACCGTCCCTAAGAACTGAGATCTGTATGCGTGATTTAAGATTCAGCTACTACCACACATTGGGCCCGAAACCAATGGACCCCCTCGGCTTCTTATTCACCCTTGTCCTCTGTCCAGGAGTTGCACGTAGTTTCTGGTGTTTGTAGTAAGCTGGAGGCCGTGGACAGCGCTGACCAAGGGGTGGGCTGTGATGCGGTAGGCTCGTGGCCCGGTGTACCGAGTCGCCCGTTTGGTGACCGGGAACCCTGCACACATCATTCGGGGCCGTATGTGGAAACCTCGGCCGGACTCCCTGCGGATGGAACCTGAATAGGCGATAAACCTGGACTAGAGACTCGAGTGTTTAGGTAGGCTGTGGCCGACACCCACGTTGGGCTTCCGCTTGAAGGTTGCCGAGTACACGTCGTGTAGCGACGATAAGTGGTGAGAGCGTGTGTGACGAAGTACACCCCTGCAGGGTATGAAACTATTCGAATAGCCGCGTCCGCGGTAAAGGACTACTTGGTCGCTTATGCAGTTCATAGACAAGTAAATGGATACTACTAAAAGCCTCAAGATAAGTGTGAGTACCGCGGATGGCCCTCTCGTGGATGACGAGGGAGGATCCACGGTGGAGTATTGAATTGGTGATTAGTGGACTCGTGTGCGAAAACTATTTCACAAGTGGTGTATCGTAGGATAGCTTAGCCAAGAGTCAAAGTTGGCTTGCTGCAATAACCCCACTACCTTCTTGAGAATGAACATGTATAGTAGGATCTGTTGTAAGACTTGCTGAGTACCTTTGTACTCATGTTGCTTTAATTACTGTTTTCAGACGACAACACCGCCCCTTCTGACGGGTTCTACGTAGAACTCGACGACGACGAGTGACTTGCCACCCAGGTGGTGATCTAGGCTTGTGAAGGGCCTATGTAGATAGACAGGCTTCATCAAGCCTTCTTTCTTTCTAGAGTCTGTACCCAGACAGTTTGCTTCCGCATGTGCTTGTATGATTGTATGACTTGAGTGTCGGGTCATGTGACCCCTATCTGTATGAACAAGTTATGTAAGGCTCTCCGAAGCCCTTTAAATAAAGTACTTGAGTTGTAGAGTTTTGTTGTGATGCCATGTTGTATTTGCACATATCGAGCATATTGTGTGTATGTTTGAAATGCTTGGTATGTGTGGGATCCGACAATCTAGTTGTTTATCTTTAGCAGCCTCTCTTATGGGGAAATGTAGTCTGGTGCCTCCTTGAGCCATAGTAGTCCGCTACAGCCCGGTTCACCGGAGTCCTGCTAGCCCAGCACTGCTGCTCTGGACACTTGACTGGACGGCATGTGAGTCATATCGTTCCTGTGTCTGTCCCTTCGGGGAAATGTCACGCGGTGACATCCGGAGTCCTGCCTAGCCTGCTACAGCCCGGGTTCCCGGAGTCCTGTTAGCCCAGTGCTACAGCCCGGATTCACACGCTGCTGACCGACACGTTCGATGTGGACTCATGTATGCATGTCCCCATACGTTAGTGCCGCTTTGGGTTCACGACTAGCCATGTCGTCCCGGGTTCTCTGTCATATGGATGCTAGCGACATTGTCATATACGTGAGCCAAAAGGCGCAAACGGTCCCGGGCCATGGTAAGGCGACACCCGTGGGAGTACCGTGCGTGAGGCCGCAATGTGATATGAGGTGTTACAGGCTAGATCGGTGTGACTTGGAATCGGGGTCCTGACAACAATAAATCATCATTGCATACCATATATTTTTTTGCATCTTGGCTAGATCCTAGAAATTCTACGCAACTCAAGGACCCACGGAGAGAGTTGGGGATTTCGTTATTTTCATATTTGGGTTTTCTCAAATTTTGAAAATAAGATCATTTGATTTTATTTATTTATCTTCAATTATTTCAATAATAAAAATAAGAGAGAGGGAATAAAATGACTTTCCCAAAATAAAGAGATATTGAGGATTCAACAATAAAATCAAATAAGATTTTATTTCGGATTTTATCGCTATTTTATTTGCCTAGGAAAAATATGCATTTTTCAAATTTTCATTTTAGGCCCAAATAAATGTTCATCTTGTCCGACTTGTTTTTAGAGGACGGGAAAAATTTATTCCGGGATTTTTGGAGTCCATTTAGTATTTCTTTTATTTATTTTTCTGCATGGAATATTTTTAAAAAAAAAGAGTCCACCGCCTTAGTCGGGCCGTACCCGACCCGGACTCGTCCAGCCGGCCCCTTTAAAAGGCCGCGGCGCGACCCCACCGCCAGCCCAAGTCGCCGCCCCCGCAAACCCTAACCCTAACCGCGCCCCGCCG
>NC_057802.1:109260728-109276278 GCF_018294505.1 Triticum aestivum
CGTCCCGCCCGCCGGAGGTAGTCGCCGCCGCCCCGCCCGACCGCCGGTTTTCTCTGAAAACTGGTCGGTTTTTTTGCGAAACCCTAGATCCGTTTTTTTTTATTTTTATCGGTTCGGTTTTTTCGGTTTATTTTTTTGCGGACGTTCGTCCGTACGTTCGTTTTAATGAACGGTTTTCGTCGTTTAACCACAGACAGCAAACCTTCGTTCGTTAGCCTGTTCGTCGGTTTTTCTTTTTCTCGGATTTTTTGCGATTATTTTCGATCGCGATTTCTGATCTGTTTTTCATTTTAGTATAACTTTTCGCTCATTTATCGAAATCAGGCGATTCAAGCGCCTAGAGTTTCATCTCAAAACCCTCTTTCCGTTTAATCAATCTAAACAAGTTTTTGCTACTGTAAAATTTGACTTAGGTCCAGATTAGTAAACGGAGATTGTTTCTTTCGCCGTTTGAGTTTCGTTGCTTCGTTCGATTTGATTCTTTTTGCAAACCGGAGTTCTTAAGTTGAACTTTCTGGTTAGATCTCTTATTTTGAGTTTTACCCATGCACCCTTGCTTGATTGCTTATGTATGTATTGTTTGTTTGCGATAAGAGTACCCGGAGTGCGAAGCGTGCTACTACGAGTCTCTAGGTTTCACGGATCATCAGCAAGGCAAGTAACACTTTGAGCATACCTCTTTACCACCCAGTTGATGGACTCACTTTATCTTCCAAGCCTTCCGCTGTTGTCGTATTTAGATGGCCTTAAGCCATATTTATTGTAATAAGTTCTCTCTAGAGACTATTCGATGTAATAAGTGTGTGATTGCTACTCTATTATAAATCCTTCAAGTACTGTGCATGTCAGCATTACCGATCCAGGGATGACACGGATGCACAGAGACTAGACTGTTTGAGGTCTGGTCGCTACACAAGCAAAACACATATCATGTGGTGAATAAAAATATAGCTCCAAGTAAAGTTACCGATGAACGAAGACGAAAGAGGGGATGCCATCCGGGGCATCCCCAAGCTTAGGCTTTTGGTTGTCCTTGAATATTACCTTGGGGTGCCTTAGGCATCCCCAAGCTTAGGCTCTTGCCACTCCTTATTCCATAGTCCATCGAATCTTTACCCAAAACTTGTAAACTTCACAACACAAAACTTAACAGAAAACTCGTAAGCTCTGTTAGTATAAGAAAATAAATCACCACTTAGGTACTGTTGTGAACTCATTCTAAATTCATATTGGTGTAATATCTCATGTATTCCAACTTATCTATGGTTCATACCCTTCGATACTACTCATAGATTCATCAAAATAAGCAAACAACACATAGAAAACGGAATCTGTCAAAAACAGAACAGTCTGTAGTAATCTGTATCAAACGTATACTTCTGAAACTCCAAAAATTCTTAAATAAATTGTTGGACCTGAGGAATTTGTCTATTAATCATCTGCAGAAAGAATCAACCTAAAATCACTCTCCAGTAAAAAATGGTAGCTAATCTCGTGAGCATAAAAGTTTCTGTTTTTTACAGCAAGATCGCAAAGACTTCACCCAAGTCTTCCCAAAGGTTCTACTTGGCACAAACACTAATTAAAAGATAAAAACGCATCTAAACAGAGGCTAGATGAATTATTTATTACTAAACAGGAACAAAAATAAAATTGGGTTGCCTCCCAACAAGCGCTAACGTTTAGCGCCCCAAGCTAGGCATGATGATTTCAATGATGCTCACATAAAAGATAAGAATTGAAACATAAAGAGTGCATCATGAAGAATATGACTAGCACATTTAAGTCTAACCCACTTCCTATGCATAGGGATTTTGTGAGCAAACAACTTATGGGAACAATAATCAACTAGCATAGGAAGGCAAAACAAGCATAACTTCAAAACTTTAAGCACATAGAGAGGAAACTTGATATTATTGCAATTCCTACAAGCATATGTTCCTATCTCATAATAATTTTCAGTAGCATCATGAATGAACTCAACCATATAACCAACACGTAAAGCATTCTTTTCATGATTTACTTGCATAGAAATTTTACTACTCTCCACATAGCAAATTTATTCTCATCAATAGTAGTGGGAGCAAACTCAACAAAATAACTATCATGTGAAGCATAATCCAATTGAAAATTAAAATCATGATGACAAGTTTCATGGTTATCTTTATTCTTTATAGCATACGTGTCATCACAATAATCATCATAAATAGGAGGCATGCTTTCATCATAATAAATTTGCTCATCAAAACTTGGGGGACAAAAAATATCATCTTCGTCAAACATAGCATCCCCAAGCTTGTGGCTTTGCATGTCATTAGCATCATGGATATTCAAGGAATTCATACTAGCAACATTGCAATCATGCTCATCATTCACATATTTTATGCCAAGAATTCTATGTAATTCTTCTTCTAGTACTTGAGCACAATTTTCCTTCCCATCATTTTCATGAAAGACATTAAAAAGATGAAGCATATGAGGCACCCTTAATTCCATTTTTTTGTAGTTTTCTTTTATAAACTAAACTAGTGATAAAACACGAAACTAAAAGATTCGATTGCACGATCGAAAGATATACCTTCAAGCACTCACCTCCCCGGCAACGGCGCCAGAAATTGCTTGATGTCTACTACGCAACCTTCTTCTTGTAGACGTTGTTGGGCCTCCAAGTGCAGAGGTTTGTAGGACAGTAGCAAATTTCCCTCAAGTGGATGACCTAAGGTTTATCAATCCGTGAGAGGCGTAGGATGAAGATGGTCTCTCTCAAGCAACCCTGCAACCAAATAACAAAGAGTCTCTTGTGTCCCCAACACACCTAATACAATGGTAAATTGTATAGGTGCACTAGTTCGGCGAAGAGATAGTGATACAAGTGCAATATGGATGGTAGATGTAGGTTTTTGTAATCTGAAAATATAAAAACAGCAAGGTAACTATTGATAAAAGTGAGCACAAACGGTATTGCAATGCGTTGAAACAAGGCCTAGGGTTCATACTTTCACCAGTGCAAGTTCACTCAACAATAATAACATAATTGGATCATATAACTATCCCTGAACATGCAACAAAGAGTCACTCCAAAGTCACTAATAGCGGAGAACAAACGAAGAGATTATTGTAGGGTACGAAACCACCTCAAAGTTATCCTTTCTGATCGATCTATTCAAGAGTCCGTAGTAAAATAACAGGAAGCTATTCTTTCCGTTCAATCTATCATAGAGTTCGTACTAGAATAACACCTTAAGACACAAATCAACCAAAACCCTAATGTCACCTAGATACTCCAATGTCACCTCAAGTATCCGTGGGTATGATTATACGATATGCATCACACAATCTCAGATTCATCTATTCAACCAACACAAAGAACTTCAAAGAGTGCCCCAAAGTTTCTACCGGAGAGTCAAGACGAAATCGTGTGCCAACCCCTATGCATAAGTTCACAATGTTACGGAACCCGCAAGTTGATCACCAAAACATACATCAAGTAGATCACGTGAATATCCCATTGTCACCACAGATAAGCACATGCAAGACATACATCAAGTGTTCTCAAATCCTTAAAGACTCAATCCGATAAGATAACTTCAAAGGAAAAACTCAATCCATTACAAGAGAGTAGAGGGGGAGAAACATCATAAGATCCAACTATAATAGCAAAGCTCATGATACATCAAGATCGTATCACCTCAAGAACACGAGAGAGAGAGAGAGAGAGAGAGATCAAACACATAGCTACTGGTACATACCCTCAGCCCCGAGGGTGAACTACTCCCTCCTCGTCATGGAGAGTGCCGGGATGATGAAGATGGCCACCGGACAGGGATTCCCCCCTCCGGCAGGGTGCCGGAACAGGTCTAGATTGGTTTTCGGTGGCTGCAGAGGCTTGCAGCGGCGGAACTCTCGATCTAGGTTATTTTCTGGAGGTTTCTGTATATATAAGAGGTTTTGGTGTCGAGAACAAGTCAGGGGGTCTCCGGGCTGTCCATGAGGTAGGGGGCGCGCCCAGGGGGTGGGCGCGCCTCCCACCCTCGTGGGCAGCCCGGGACTCTTCTGGCCCAACTCTTTTACTCCATGGCCTTCTTCTGGTCCAAAAATAAGCTCCGTCAAGTTTCAGGTCAATTGGACTCCGTTTGGTTTTCCTTTTCCGTGATACTCAAAAACAAGGAAAAAACAGAAACTGGCACTTGGTCTAGGTTAATAGGTTAGTCCCAAAAATCATATAAAATAGCATATAAATGCATATAAAACATCCTAGAAGGATAATATAATAGCATGAATACTTCATAAATTATAGATACATTGGAGACGTATCATGTACCTTCTCTCGAGTTGGAAAGTAGTACATTATAGAAAACCGTTCCCGTGATGCCTATATCAACAAGAGAGGAAGCAAATGATGATGACCGAAACTTCAGATCAAGTTACTACTAGACCTCGTAGGTCGACCAGAACACGCTCCGCACCAGAGTGGTACGGTAATCCTGTCCTAGAAGTCATGTTGTTGGACAATGACGAAGCTACAAACTATGAAGAAGCTATGACAAGCCCAGATTCCGACGAATGGCTTGAGGCCATGAAATCTACTATAGGATCCATGTATGAGAATAAAGTGTGGACTTTGGTGGATTTGCCCAATGATTGAAAAGCCATTGAGAATAAATGGATCTTCAAGAGGAAGACGGATGCTAATGGTAATATCACTGTCTACAAAGCTCGGCTTGTCACAAAAGGTTTTTGACAAGTTCAAGGGGTTGACTACGATGAGACTTTGTCACCTGTAGCGATGGTTAAGTCTCTCCGAATCATGTTAGCAATTGCTGCATTTTATGATTATGAAATTTGGCAAATGGACATCAAAACAGCATTCCTTAACGGGTTTCTTAAAGAAGAGTTGTATATGATGCAACCAGAAGGTTTTGTCGATCCTAAAGGTGCTAACAAAGTGTGTAAGCTCCAACGATCCACCTATGGACTAGTGCAAAGTTGGAATAAACGCTTGATGAGGTGATCAAAGCATTTGGTTTTATACAGACTTATGGTGAAACCTGTATTTATGAGAAGGTGAGTGGGAGCTCTGTAGCATTTCTAATATTATATGTGGATGACATATTGCTGATTGGAAATGATATGGAATTTGTGGATAACATAAAATGATACTTGAATAAGAATTTTTCAATGAAAGACCTTGGTGAAGCTCCTTATATATTGGGCATCAAGATCTATAGGGATAGATCAAGACGCTTAATAGGACTTTCACAAAGCACATACCTTGACAAGATTTTGAAGAAGTTCAAAATGGACCAGTCAAAGAAAGGGTTCTTACCTGTGTTGCAAGGTATGAAATTGAGTAAGACTCAAAGCCCGACCACGACAGAAGATAGAGAGAGAATGAAATTCATTCCTATGCCTCAGCATAGGTTCTATAATGTATGCCATGCTATGTACCAGACCTGATGTGTGCCTTGCCATAAGTTTGGCAGGGAGGTACCTAATCCAGGACTGGATCACTGGACAATGGCCAAGAATATCCTGAAGTACCTGAAAAGGACCAAGGGTATGTTTCTTGTTTATGGAGGTGACGAAGAGCTCGTCGTTAAGGGTTACGTTGATGCTAGCTTCGACACAAACCCGGATGACTCTAAGTCGCAAACTAAATACGTGTTTATATTAAATGGTGGAGCTGCCAGTTGGTGCAGTTCTAAGCAGAGCATCGTGGCGGGATCTATGTGTGAAGCGGAGTACATAGCTGCTTCGGAAGCAGCGCATGAAGGAGTCTCGGATGAAGGAGTTCATATCTGATCTGGGTGTAATACCCAGTGCATCGGGTCCAATGATGATCTTTTGTGATTACTCTGGAGCAATTGCCTTAGAGAAGGATTCCAGGTTTCACAATAGAACCAAACACATCAAGCGACCTTCAACTCCATTCGCGAATATGTCGAGGATGGAGACATAGAAATTTGTAAAGTACATACAGATCTGAATATAGCAGACCCATTGACTAAGCCTCTTCCCCAAGCAAAACATGATCAGCACCAAGACTCCATGGGTGTTAGATTCATTACTATGTAATCTAGATTATTGACGCTAGTGCAAGTGGGAGACTGTTGGAAATATGCCCTAGAGGCAATAATAAAGTTGTTATTATTATATTTCCTTATTCATGCTAATGGTTTATTATTCATGCTATAATTGTATTGACCGGAAACTTAAATACATGTGTGGATACATAAAAAAATACCGTGTCCCTAGTGGGCCTCTACTAGACTAGCTCGTTGATCAAAAGATGGTTAAGTTTTCCTAACCATAGACATGAGTTGTCATTTGATAACGGGATCACATCATTAGGAGAATGATGTGATGGACAAGACACAACCGTTAGCATAGCATATGATCGTTCAGTTTATTGCTACTGTTTTCTTAATCTCCAATATATGTTTCTTCGACCATGAGATCATGCAACTCCCGGACTTCAGAGAAATGCCTTGTGTGCCATCAAACGTCACAGCGTAACTGGGTGATCATAAAGGTGTTCTACAGGTATCTCCGAAGGTGTCTGTTGTGTTGGCATGGATCGAGACTAGGATTTTTCACTCTGTATGATGGAGAGGTATCTCTGGGCCCTCACGGTAATACAACATCACAAGAAGCTTGCAAGCAAAGTGATGAAGGAGTTAGTTACAAGATGATGTATTACGGAACAAGTAAAGAGACTTCTCGGTAACGAGATTGACTAGGTATGGAGATACCGACGATCGAATCTTGGGCAAGTAATATATGACACGTCTCCAACGTGTCTATAATTTATGAAGTATTCATGCTGTTATTTTATCATTGTTGGATGTTTTACAATCATTTTATAGCAACTTTATATCATTTTTTGGGACTAACCTATTGACCCAGTGCCCAGTGCCAGTTGCTGTTTTTGGCTTGTTTTTTACATCGCAGGAAATCAATATCAAACGGAGTGCAAACACTATGAAACTTTTTGGAGATTTTTTATGGACGAGAACACCCAAGATGGGCCAGAGCAGCACCTGGGGGGTGCCCCGAGTGGGGCACAACCCACCAGGGCGCTCCCAGATGGGTTGTGCCCACCTCGGTGGCCTCCTGCACCCCCTCTTTACCCTATAAATTCACAAATATTCCAAAACCCTTCGGGGTTAACCTAGATCAGAAGTTCCACCGTCGCAAGGCTCTGTAGCCACCGAAAACAAATCTAGACCCCGTTCCAGCACCCTGCCGGCGGGGGGAATCATCTCCCGTGGCCATCTTCATCATCCTGGCGGCCACCACAATGAGGAGGGAGTAGTCCACCCTCAGGACTGAGGGTTTGTACCAGTAGCTATGGGTTTAATCTCTCTCTCTCTCTTGTGTTCTTGAGATGGCACGATTTTCATGTATCGCGGGCTTTGTTAATATAGTCAGATCATATGGTGTTTTCCCCTCTCTATCTTGTTGTGATGAATTGATTTTTCCCTTTGAGATTCCGTTGTTATCGGATTGAATACTTCTATGGATTTGAGAACACTTGATATATGTCTTGCAATTGAATAATCGTGGTGACAATGGGGTATCGTATTGATTCACTTGATATATGTTTTGGCACTCAACTCGCGGATTCCCGAGGTGACATTGGGGTAATCTATGCATAGGGGTTGATGCACGTTCTTGTCTTTGTTTCTCCGGTAGAAATCTTGAGGCACTCTTTGAAGTTCTTTGTGTTGGATTGAGTTTTATGAATATGAATTTGCTTTGGTGTTATTTTAGTACGAACTCTAGGATAGATCAAACGGAAAGAATAGCTTTGTGCTATTTTAGTACGAACTCTTGAATAGATCGAACGGAAAGAATAGCTTTGAGGTGGTTTCATACCCTACAAACAATTTATTCTTATGTTCTCCACTAGATAGGAAATTTGGAGTGATTCTTCATCGCACTTTGAGGGATGGTTATATGATCCAATTATATTAGCAATGTTGAGAGATTGCACCAGCGAAAGTACGGACCCTAGGCCTCATTTTAAAGCATTGCAATACCGTTTTTGTGCCCGTTTACTATTTGCTACCTTGCTGTTTTTATTTATTCAAATTATAAAAAAATATTTCTACCATCCATATTACACTCTTATCACCATCTCTTCGCCGAACTAGTGCACCTATACAATTTGCCATTGTATTGGGTGTGTTGGGGACACAAGAGATTTCTTGTATTTGGTTGCAAGGTCGTTTGAGAGAGACTATCTTCATCCTACGCATCCCACGGATTGATAAACCTTAGGTCATCCACTTGAGGGGAAATTGCTACTGTCCTACAAAACTCTGCGCTTGGAGGCCCAACATGTGTCTCTAAGAATAAAGTTGCGTAGTAGACATCAAGTTCTTTTCTGGCGCCATTGCCGGGGAGGTGAGTGCATGAAGGTATATCTTTAGATCTTGCAATCGAATCTTTTAGTTTCTTGTTTATCACTAGTTTGGTTTATAAAAGAAAACTACATAAAAAATGGAATTGAGGTTGCATCATATTGTAGATCATCTTTATAATATCTTTCTTGAAAATGATGGAAAGGAAAATTGTGCTCAATTGTTTGAAGAAGAATTCTATAAAATGTTTGACAAAAAATATTTGAATGACGAGCATGATTGCAATGTTGTTAGTATGAATTCTTTGAATATCCATGATGCTAATGATATGTAAAGCCATAAGCTTGGGGATGCTATGTTTGATGAAGATGATATTTATAGTCCCCCAAGATTTGATGTGCAAATTTGTTATAATGATTGCATGCCTCCTATTTATGATGATTATAATGATGAAAGTGGATTTGGAGAGGTCATGACTTTATTTAGTGATACATCCACCATTTTGGATGAGGCTTCAATTGACTATGATAACAAAGTTGCTATCCATGATGATTATGGTGATGACATGCATGCTATAAATAATAATGATAACCATGAGACTTGTCATCATGATTTTAATTTTCAATCCCATGATAGTTATTTTGTTGAGTTTGCTCCCACTTCTATTCATGAGAATAAATTTGCTTATGTGGAGAGTAACAAAATTTCTATGCTTATGTATCATGTAAAGAATGCTTTATGTGATAGTTATATTTTTGAATTCATTCATGATGCTACTGAAAATTACTATGAGGGAGAAAATTATGCTTGTAGGGCAATAATATCAAGTTTCCTCTCTATGCGTTGAGTATTTTGAAGTTATACTTGTTTTACCTTCCTATGCTAGTTGATTCTTGCTCCCATAAATTATTTGCTCACAAAATCCCTATGCATAGGAAGTGGGTTATACTTAAATGTGCTAGTCATATGCTTCATGATGCTCTCTTCATGTTTCAATTCTTATCTTTTATGCGAGCATCATTGAACTCATCATGCCCAGCTAAAAGGCATTAAAGAAAAGTGCTTGTTGGGAGACAACCCAACACTTTTACCTACTGTTTTTGTGTGCTCACATGATTATGCTACTGTATTGATCATGTTTTATTGCTTTTGTTTCAATAAAGTGCCAAGTAAATCCTTTAGGATCTTGTTGGGTGATAGTTGCTTTGATCTTGCTGAAAAACAGAAAATTATGCGCTCACGAAAATAATTCTCATTTTTAACAAAATAGCGCTTTTAAGTTGATTCTTTTTTCAGAAGATTAATATACAAATTTCTCACGTGGTCCTATTTTTCAGAATTTTGGGAGTAGCAGAAGTATGGTAGTTATCCAGATCATTACAGACTGTGCTGTTTTTGACAGATTCTGTTTTCAATGCATAGTTTGCTTGCTTTGTTGTTTCTATGGCTTATATTGCTCAATATAAATTGTGGAAATGATATGCTACAGTAGGCATTGTGTGGAAACAATTATTAATCTTGTCTTTGACAATACCAAAGTGAAATGGTTTGCTCTTTATCATACTAACATATCTCACGAAGTTTTGTTAAGTTTTGTGTGATTGAAGTTTTCAAGTTTTGGGTGAGATATCGATATGAGGAGAATAAGTAGTGCCAATACCCTAAGCTTGGGGATGCCCAAGGCACCCCAAGTTAATATCCAAAAAATATCCAAGCAACTAAGCTTGGGGATGCCCTGGAAGGCATCCCCTCTTTCGTCTTCAACATTATCGATAACCTCACTTGGAGCTATGTTTTCATTCGTCACATGATATGAGTTTGACTTGGAGCATCAATTTATTTTGTTAGGATTCGCTTGCTGTTATTTAGAATAATGTTTTGCATCTTTCTTTTCAATAAAAATGTCAAGTACAGCCTTTGCCATGCTTATTTTACAAGTCTACATGTTGCTGTTTGAAAACAGAAATTTTACCGCTGTTGCGAAAATTCCCTAGAAAATTCAGAATGTGATTAAATTTTGAAAAAAAATTCAAATTGATCTCTGATAAATTATCTATAGTGTGGTAATTGTTTCATAATTTTTGGAGTTGAATAAGTATTGATACTCTTGCATTCTTTACATACTATACTGTTTTGGCAGATTGCTGTTATGTTTGCATTGTTTGCACATGTTTGCTTGGTTAGTGATTCTATTTGAGGATAGGATCATTAAATATGCATAGGAATTTAGTATGCAATGTTGAATAATAATTTTAGTGATTTGCTACAGTAGATAATGATAAGGTTTTTGCATTGGTTTATACTAACTTATCTCACGAGTTCTTGTTGAGTTTTGTGTGGATGAAGCTTTTGAGATTTAGGAAAACCGTGATATGAGAAGAATTAAGGAGACACAAAAGCTCAAGCTTGGGGATGCCCAAGGCATCCCAAGATAATATTCAAGAAGTCTCAAGCATCTAAGTTTGGGGATGCCCCGGTAGGCATCCCACCTTTCTTCATCAACAACTATCAGTTAGTATCAGTTGAGCCTAAGTTTTTGCTTCTTAACATGATGTGTGATATTCTTAGAATGTCACTTTGTTTTGTTTTTGCTTGTTGTTTTAATAAAATGCTTAGATATGAAAGTTTTTAAATAAAATAGAGTCCTCAAATAGTTACCATGGAGGCTAAGTAAGCGGCATTCACATCCCGTCAACAAAGCTCTTTTCTATGGAATTGCTCTAGTGCTTCACTTATATCTTTTTGAGCACGGTGTGCTTTAGTATTTTTGAAGAAATTCTCTCTTGCTTCACTTAAATTAATTTGAGAGAAAGAAATACTGTGCTCATGATCTTCATTTATATCTTTTTGGAGTAGCTTGTCAATTGCTCTTGAGCTTCACATTGGGTTTAGAAAGTGAAATCTTTTGAGGCTTGACAATCACAATTTTGGTCATACAAGCAATTCACGAATATTAGTATGAGGAAGAGAACTTTTACATGCAAATACACTATCTTGGAAATCTTTTGTGATTGTGAGCCCCCATCAAAATATTATATGCCAAAATTATGGACGGTGGGCAAGGAAGACAATGTAATGATTTATGTTTGTTCATATTCACATAGAAGTTATATTGTCATAGATCCTTCAACATGTGGTGCTTGCCCCCATCTTTGCTAGCCAAAAATTCCGCACCAAGTAGAGATACTACTTGTGCATCCAAAAACCCTTAAACCCAAATCTTATTTTCAAGAGTCCACCATACCTACCTAAGGATTGAGCAAGATCCTTCAAGTAAGTTGTCATCGGTGCAATAAGGCAATAAAAATTGCTTCTAAACGTGTTGGATCATTTAGTATAAGAGAAAATTGAGCGTTGTACGAACTTGTGATGGCAAAGAATAAAAGAGACAGACTGCATAATAAAGGTTGCTATCATAAGGGGCAATATAACGTGACGTTCTTTTGCACTAAGGGGTTGAGCATAGAAACAAATAAGCGCATGGCAACCTCTGCTTCCCTCTGCGAAGGGCCTATCTTTTACTTTTCAGTATTTACTTTTATGCAAAGAGTCAAAGTTTTCTCTCTATTCCTTTTTATTTTTCTCCTTTGGCAAGCATCATGTGGTGAGGAAAGATCTAGGCACATATGTCCAGTTGAATATGGGTAGCATGAGTTATTATTGTTGACATCACCCTTGAGGTGAATACGTTAGGAGGCAAAACAATAAGCCCCTATCTTTCTATGTGTCCGGTTGAAACGTTTTGCTCATGTGTATGCAGTGAGTGTTAGCAATCATAGAAGACTATATGATGGTTGAGTATGTGGAGCTCTTACTTAAACTCTATTGAATAAGTTGAATTGCAATTGCTTGGTGACTAAGAACATAGGTTGTTGAGTTTCAAGAGAATTTATTGTTTGAACCTTAACATGTGAATTGGTTGCTACTATAACATGAGAAGTTTTATAAGAAAGAATTGCTATTATGATTCTAGGAAAAGTGATTGAAATTGTCATTGATCAAACTTGTGCACTTTGCTAGCATTCACACTTCATAAATTATTTCTTTTATCATTTACCTACTCGAGGACGAGTAGGAATTAAGCTTGGGGATGCTGATACGTCTCCAACATATCTATAATTTATGAAGTATTCATGCTGTTATTTTATCATTCTTGGATGTTTTACAACCATTTTATAGCAACTTTATATCATTTTTTGGGACTAACCTATTGACCCAGTGCCCAGTGCGAGTTGCTGTTTTTTGCTAGTTTTCTACATCGCAGCAAATCAATATCAGACGGAGTCCAAACACCGCGAAACTTTTTGGAGATTTTTTATGGACCAGAACACCCAAATGGGCCAGAGCAGCACCTGGGGGTGCCCCGAGGGGGGCACAACCCACCAGGGCGCGCCTGGGGGCCCAAGCGCGCCCAGGTGGGTTGTGCCCACCTCGGTGGCCTCCCGCACCCCCTCTTTACCCTATAAATTCACAAATATTCCAAAACCCTTCGGGGTTAACCTAGATCAGAAGTTCCGCCGTCGCAAGGCTCTATAGCCATCGAAAACCAATCTAGACCCGTTCTGGCACCCTGCCGGAGGGGGGAATCATCTCCGGTGGCCATCTTCATCCCGGCAGCCACCACGATGAGGATGGAGTAGTCAACCCTCGGGGCTAAGGGTTTGTACCAGTAGCTATGTGTTTAAACTCTCTCTCTCTCTCTCTCTCTCTCATGTTCTTGAGATGGCACGATCTTGATGTATCGCGGGCTTTGTTAATATAGTCGGATCATATGGTGTTTTCCCCTCTCTATCTTGTTGCGATGAATTGAGTTTTCCCTTTGAGATTTCGTTGTTATCGGATTGAATACTTCTATGGATTTGAGAACACTTGATATATGTCTTGCAATTGAATACTCATGGTGACAATGGGGTATCGGATTGATTCACTTGATATATGTTTTGGCACTCAACTTGCGTATCCCCGAGGTGACATTGGGGTAATCTATGCATAGGGGTTGATGCACGTTCTTGTCTTTGTTTCTCTGGTAGAAATCTTGGGGCACTCTTTGAAGTTCTTTTTGTTGGATTGAGTATTATGAATATGAATTTGCTTTGGTGTTATTTTAGTACGAACTCTAGGATAGATCAAACGGAAAGAATAGCTTTGTGTTATTTTAGTACGAACTCTTGAATAGATCGAACGGAAAGAATAGTTTTGAGGTGGTTTCGTACCCTACAAACAATTTATTCTTATGTTCTCCACTAGATAGGAACTTTGGAGTGATTCTTCATCACACTTTGAGGGATGGTTATATGATCCAATTATATTAGCAGTGTTGAGAGATTGCACTAGCGAAAGTACGGACCCTAGGCCTCATTTTCAAGCATTGCAATACCGTTTTTGTGCCCGTTTACTATTTGCTACCTTTCTGTTTTTATTTATTCAGATTATAAAAATATATTTCTACCATAAATATTACACTTTTATCACCATCTCTTCGCCGAACTAGTGCACCTATACAATTTGCCATTGTATTGGGTGTGTTGGGGACACAAGAGATTTCTTGTATTTGGTTGCAAGGTCGTTTGAGAGAGACTAATATACCAGTAGATAAAGGGAACTACGTATGTTGTCATAAAGGTTCGACCGATAAAGATCTTCATAGAATATGTTGGAACCAATATGGGCATCCAGGTCCTGCTATTGGCCACTGACCGGAGAAGCGTCTCGGTCATGTCTACATCATTCTCGAACCCGTAGGGTCCGCACGCTTAACATTCATTGACGATATAGTATTATATGAGTTATGCATGTTGGTGACCGAATGTTGTTCAGAGTCCCGGATGAGATAACGGACATGACAAGGAGCTCCGGAATGGTCCGGAGGTAAAGATTGATATATAGGATGATATGGTTAGGCCAAGGGGTAAGGCCCACAGGGCTTTAGGTCGGTGCAAAAGGGAGTTTTGCGGAGGTCAGGGACCAGATGCCAGGGACCCTGGCGTCTGGGCCAGACGCCGAGAACCATGGCGTTTGGTCCTGGAGTTCGAGAAGGACTCTTGCCTTGCAGGCAAAACCGACTCTGAGGAGGCTCTTTCTCCAAGAAACGACCCCAGGGCTCAACATATAAATAGAGGGGCAGGGCTATAGCACCCGGAACACATCAAGATTCACCAAGTCGTGTGCTGGCTACCCCACCCCCTCTAGTTTATCCTCCGTCATAATTTCCGTTGTGCTTGGCGAAGCCCTGTGGAGATTGTTCTTCACCACCACCGTCACCACGCCGTCGTGCTGCCATAACTCATCTACTACTTCACCCCTCTTGCTGGATCAAGAAGGCTAGGACGTCATCGAGTTGAACGTGTGCTGAACGCGGAGGTGCCGTACATTCGGTACTTGATCGGGACGGATCGTGAAGGTGTACGACTACATCAACTGCGTTGATAAACGCTTCCACTTAGCGATCTTCAAGGGTATGAAGATGCTCTCCCCCTCTCGTAGCTATGCAGCCGGCCCAATGGCCCACCTAAACTAGCCAGCTAGGCCAACCCACTAGCTCGAGCCACCCCTTTCCCTTAACCTAGTTGATCCCCTTCTTTCTTTCCCTCTCTCTCTCTCTCTCTCACACACACACACACACGCACGCACACACGCACACACACACGCACACGCACACACGCACGCACGCACGCACATGCGCGCGCGCACAAACACACACACTCGTCTTTCCCTCCTACTCGGTCCCCAGCATCACCAAGGTGCCCCCACTCATCTCTGGCTGATCCAACCCTGGCCGCTGCTGTGACGCCCGGATAATTAAGCTACAATAACCTATGCTAATGATGCCACGTTACCTCTGTTAGAGTTGCTAATCTCGCGTTAGTTCAAAAAACCGATTCAAAATCCAAATTCAAAAACAAGCCAAACGATAAAAGTTTTTAAAAAATTAAAACTTAAATGTTCGGGTTGTGCCAAATAATGCATAGGTAATTATGGCGGAGAAACCACACCTTTATAAAATATTAAAATACTCTAAAATGAATAAAACAGGGGCTAAATCAATTATTTAAATGCTTTTAGGATAGTAAATGAATACAAACTAATTAATTAATGTGCCAAATTATTTGTGGCAGTGGTATGTTTTGAAACACTATTTTAGGTGCTACTGTGGTGTTTTATAAAACTAAGTTTATTATAATATA
>NC_057802.1:109276540-109279764 GCF_018294505.1 Triticum aestivum
CAACTGGGCGTCCAGGCCACCGGCCGGCCCAACTAGCCACCGTCCCCTTCCTCCTGTTCATAGGGGGGATCGTGGCAGAGATCCCCGGCTATGGCCGGGGCATGTCGCCGTGGCGGCCATCCTCGCCTCCCCGATGGCTAAAAGAGCCCCCAGACGCCCTCGTCCCCTGGATCGAACCCTAGCGCCATTCCTCCTTCCCCGCGCCACTTTTATTCTCCCCTGCGCACACCCGAGCACCTCGTCGCCATGGCCGTCGTCGATTCACGCGCCCACCGTCGACCTCGGGCCCAAGGACCTTGTCCAGAAGAACCGGCACCGTCTGCTACATCGCATATGCCGACCAGGTCGAGTTGGGATCCCCATCAACGAGCGCATCATCATCTTCTTCCTTTGCCCGTCGGCGATCTCCTTCGATCCGCTGTCGTTCGTCCACCCCAGCGTCCACGAGCCATCCACACGACCTCAGGGTGAGCACCACAGAAAAAGCCCCCTATTTCCTATTTGATTCCACCCCGTAGTTGATATCCCACCTGTAGCCGACCCCGTTTTTCGCCTTGGCCGCTAGCTCGACCGTGTCGAGCTCGGCGAGCCTCGAGCGCCTCTACCCCGTGCTCTCGCATGCCTATGGCCGTCGTCGTTCCGCCGTGGCCGCGCGCTCGCCGCGCTCGCCGCGCCCGTGGCTGCGCTCCCGCGAGCCCCTGCCAGTCGGCCGTGTTCCCCGTGCACGCCTACCCCTGCCGCTGCTTGCTACTGCTACTGTGCTGCCTACCGCTGCTCTGTTGGCCGCGTAGCTGCTGCTGCTGGCTGTGCTGCTGTACTGCCGCTGCTGCTATATTGCTTAGCTGCTTAGTTCCTGCCGCTTTAGCTGCTGCCGAGCGTTGCTTGCTGCTGCTAATGGACATGGCCGTGGCTATGCTATGTGTGTGGGTGTGCACAACCATCACCGGCCGGCCGTGCAATTAGATTAGGGACTAATTAGTAGTACTAGCTAGGTTAGTTACTACACTATGACATAGGGCCCCACTATTAATTAAAGAAAATGACTAATCTAATTAAGCTAGAGAAAATGACAAGTGGGACCCACAACACTATTCACCTTTTGACCAGTCAACTTTTGACTGGGTCAACTCAGTCAATGACCCCTCCTACCAGCCTGATATGCAACACCCTAGGTACATTTCTGTGTACCCATAGCAATTTAACATTTAATTTTCAAATTAAAACAATTTAGAAAATGATTTAAAACTTTGATAAATCATAGAAAATAAACCGTACCTCGGATGGGAAAACTTTGTACATGAAAGTTGCTCAGAACGACGAGACGAATCCGGATACGCAGTCCGTTTGTCCGCCACACATCCCTAGGATAGTGAACACACAAATTTCCCCTCCGTTTCATCTGTTCGAAAACGCTGAACACCGGGAATACTTTCCCGGATGTTTTCCCCCTTCGCCAGTATCACCTATCCCTGCGTTAGGTCACCTCTAGCACCGCGTATTGCCTTGTTACGCTTTGTGATGCTTTGATTGCTCTGTTATTTATTGTGTTCCCCCTCCGTTACTTCTTTCCGGTAGACCCCGAGGCTGCCGGTGACCCCCAGTTCGACTACGGTGTTGACGACCCGTCCTTCTTGCCAGAGCAACCAGGCAAGCCCTAGGTGGGGCTGTGACGTGTTGATCTCCCGAGGCCGGGCATGACCCAGGAAAGTGTGTCCGACCACATGGGATCGAGCGTGTTGGGTTATGTGGTGCACCCCTGCGGGGAAGTTTATCTATTCGAATAGCCGTGTCCCTCGGTAAAAGGACGACCCGGAGTTGTACCTTGACCTTATGACAACTAGAACCAGATACTTAATAAAACACACCCTTCCAAGTGCCAGATACAACCCGGTGATCGCTCTCTAACAGGGCGACGTGGAGGGGATCGCCGGGTAGGATTATGCTATGCGATGCTACTTGGTGAACTTACCATCTACTCTCTTCTACATGCTGCAAGATGGAGGTGGCCAGAAGCGTAGTCTTCAACAGGATTAGCTATCCCTCTCTTATTCTGGCATTCTGCAGTTCAGTCCACCGATATGGCCCTTTACACATATACCCATGCATATGTAGTGTAGCTCCTTGCTTGCGAGTACTTTGGATGAGTACTCATGGTTGCTTTTCTCCCTGTTTTCCCCTTTCTATACCTGGTTGTCGCAACCAGATGCTGGAGTCCAGGAGCTAGAGATCCCGAGGATGATTCTACGTGGAGTTCGACTTCGAGGAGTCGTTAGGAGGTCCCAGGCAGGAGGCCCTGCCTTTTCGATCGTTGCTATTTTTGTGCTAGCCTTCTTAAGGCAATCTTGTTTAACTTATGTCTGTACTCAGATATTATTGCTTCCGCTGACTCTTGTGTTTTCGAGCTTATGTATTCGAGCCTTCGAGGCCCCTGGCTTGTAATATAAGCTTGTTTTATTTTAATTTGTGTCTAGAGTTGTGTTGTGATATCTTCCCGTGAGTCATCGATCTTGATCGTACACATTTGCATGTATGATTAGTGTATGATTGAATCGGGGGCGTCGCAAGTTGGTGTCAGAGCCGACTGCCTGTAGGAATCCCCTTTCCAACTCCTTGGCCGAAGTTGAGTCTAGTCATAAAAAAAACTTTTACTAACATGGCTGTGTGGCTTACAGGCCCACGTTGCCATTGGGTGGTATTAGGATCTTTTATTCCTCGACCTGTACTCTGGGACTCTAACCTCTCTTCTATTCGGGTGAAATGATTTTACTAACTCTGACTCTAGGTTTGTAACACCTCGAGAATCATGCTACAGTAACTCTCTGTGATTAAGCTAATCATGTTGCTAAACAGGGCTTGATCACATTTCTTTTCAAACTCCTAATTCAAACTTCAATTAAATTTAAAGTGGAAAATAAAAGTTTTCAAAAATTTAAACAAAAATGTTCAGGCCATGCCAAATATTACAAGGGTAATTATACTAAAGAAAACATATTTTTATAAAATGCCTAAATAAATTAAATTGAAATAAAACAGAAAAGAAAATAAATAAATAAAAAGAAAATACAAAAGAAAACAGAACAAACAAAGAAAAAAAGGAGAAGGAGAAGCCCCCCCCCCCACTGGACCCTGGCCCAACTGGGCCGACCCCAGGCCCAGCCGGCCTAGCCCACCTCCCCGGGTCGCCCTTCCCTTCCCTGTTCCCCCGACCGGGGTCGCAACAGGCG
>NC_057802.1:109280291-109487074 GCF_018294505.1 Triticum aestivum
CGTGCCGTCGTCGTTTCCGCGGCCACCGAGCCCCGTGCTCCTCCCCGACGTGTCCACGAGCTCCGCCGCGTCGAGCCCGTCCTCCCCGACCACCTGCTCGAGCCGGGACCCCCTACATCACCCCCCAACGCCGTCGCCTTCTTCCTCGGGTCGCCGCCGTCTTCTTCGACTCCGGCGACTGTTGCTGCTCCTAAGCCTCTCACCGGCCTCCGTGTGCCGCGTGGTGAGCTTCTCCCCCTCCTCCCCTGTCCTTTCGCTCTCGCGCGCCCCCTAGCTGCTTCCCCACGCGCGCCCGAACGCAGCGCCGCGGAGCTCGTCGTCGGCGGGTTTCCGGTGACCAATTGGTCATGGGCGTATGCCCGTTAGCTTGACCGCATCGTGCAGCACCCGCCTAGCTGGTTAGTTTGGCCGCTCGCGCGCTCTAACGCCGCACCCGCTCCAGCCCGAACTCCGGCGCCGCTTCTGCTCGTCGCCGGCGCCGTTTCCGGCAGCTCCAGCTCCGGCCGGCCTCACCACGCGACGCGGCGGGCTCTCCCCGTTCGAACGCGCCCGTCCGCGCCCGTGTAGGCCCCCTGTAGACGAATCCCGACGGGGCCGAGCGCCCTCCGCCGCGTTTTCATGCTCGCCGGCGTTCAACCGCCGGCCTGCTGAGCTGGCACACCTGGGGCCACCCCTGGGTCACTGCCAGCAGGCCCCGCAGGCCCCGTTGACTGGGTTGACCCCAGTCAACTGCTGACTGGGCAGGCCCCAGCCACTGACATGCGGGCCCCGCCGCATAATTAACAAAAAAAATGTTTTTATAAATAAAACTAATTAACTAATCTAAATAGACTATGACAGGTGGGGTCCAGTAGTTAATTAATCTAATTTTAGTTAATTCAATCTTCTGATTAGTCCACTGTCTATGACAGGTAGGACCCACCTGTCTGGTTTGACTGGTCAGCCGACCTGTTGACCTGCTGACGTCAGCATTACCTCATGCTGACGTCATAATTCATTTTTTTTGCTAAATTCAAATAATTCCAGAAATTCAAATAATCTTTGAAAATTCATATCTTTTAAACCGTAACTCGGATGAAAATGTTTTCTACATGAAATTTGCTCAGAACGACGAGACGAATCCGAATACGCAGTCCGTTCATCCACCACACCTCCCTAACCTATTGAACTAGCAACTTTCCCCCTCCGGTCCGTTTGTCCGAAAACGCAAAACATCGGGAATACTTCCCGGATGTTCCCCCCCTTCGCCGGTACCACCTACTGTCGCGTTAGGACACACCTCGCACTGTTCATTGTCATGTCTCACGCATCGTCATGCTTATGTTTGCATTGTATTTACTGTTTCTTCCCCCCTCTTCTCTCCGGTAGACTACGAGACTGACGCTGCTGCTACCCAGTTCGACTACGGAGTTGACGACCCCTCCTTCTTGCCAGAACAACCAGGCAATACCCCCCCCCCTTGATCACCAGATATCGCCTATTCTTCTCTATACTGCTTGCATTAGAGTAGTGTAGCATGTTACTACTTTCGGTTAATCCTATTCTGATGCATAGCCTATCATTGTTGCTACAGTTGTTACCCTTACCTACTATCCTACTGCTTAGTATAGGATGCTAGTGTTCCATCAGTGGCCCTACACTCTTGTCCGTCTGCCATGCTATACTACTGGGCCGTGATCACTTCGGGAGGTGATCACGGGTATATACTATATACATTATATACATGACACATGTGATGACTAAAGTCGGGTCGGCTCGTAGGAGTACCCGCAAGTGGATCTTTGTGGCGGAGCGACAGGGCAGGTTGAGACCACCCAGGTGAGAGGTGGGCCTGGCCCTGGTCGGCGTTCGCGGTTACTTAACACGCTTAACGAGATCTTGGTATTTGATCTGAGTCTGGCCATTTGGTCTATACGCACTAACCATCTACGCGGGAGTAGTTATGGGTATCCCGGCGTCGTGGTATCAGCCGAAGCCTTCGTGACGTCAGCGACTGAGTGGCGCGCGCCGTGTTGGACCGCTTTGACGTAACCGTCGTGATCGTGTGGGTTGCTAGGTCTGCTCGCGGCCGCGTTCGCAACGTGCAGGTGTGCATAGGGCGATGGGCCCAGACCCCTGCGCTTAGGATTAGACCGGCGTGCTGACCGCTCTGTTGTGCTTAGGTGGGGCTGCGACGCGTTGATCTTACGAGGCCGGGCATGACCTAGAAAAGTGTGTCCGGACAAATGGGATCGAGCGTGTTGGGTTATGTGGTGCACCCCTGCAGGGAAGTTTATCTATTCGAATAGTCGTGTCCCTCGGTAAAAGGACGACCCGGAGTTGTACCTTGACCTTATGACAACTAGAACTGGATACTGAATAAAATACACCCTTCCAAGTGCCAGATATAACTCGGTGATCGCTCTCTAACAGGTGACGAGGAGGGGATCGCCGGGTAGGATTATGCTATGCGATGCTACTTGGAGGACTTCAATTTACTCTCTTCTACATGCTGCAAGATGGAGATGACCAGAAGCATAGTCTTCGACAGGACTAGCTATCCCCCTTTTATTCTGGCATTCTGCAGTTCAGTCCACTGATATGCCCCTTTACGCATATACCCATGCATATGTAGTGTAGCTCCTCGCTTGCGAGTACTTTGGATGAGTACTCACGGTTGCTTCTCTCCCTCTTTTTCCCCTTTCCTTTCTACCTGGTTGTCGCAACCAGATGTTGGGGTCCAGGAGCCAGACGCCACCGTCATTGACGACTCCTACGACACTGGAGGTGCCTACTACTACGTGCAGGCCGCTGACGACGACCAGGAGTAGTTAGGAGGATCCCAGGCAGGAGGCCTGCGCCTCGTTCGATCTGTATCCCAGTTTGTGCTAGCCTTCTTAAGGCAAACTTGTTTAACTTATGTCTGTACTCAGATATTGTTTCTTCCGCTGACTCGTCTATGATCGAGCACTTGTATTCGAGCCCTCGAGGCCCCTGGCTTGTATTATGATGCTTGTAATGACTATTTATGTTTTAGAGTTGTGTTGTGATATCTTCCCGTGAGTCCCTGATCTTGATCGTACACATTTGCGTGCATGATTAGTGTACGGTCAAATCGGGGGCGTCACAAGTTGGTATCAGAGCCGACTGCTGTAGGAATCCCCTTTCCACACTCCTTGGCCGAAGTCGAGTCTAGACATTACAAAGCTTTTACTAACATGGCTGTGTGTCTTACGGGCCCACGTCGCCATTGGGTGGTACTAGGATCTTTTACTCCTCGACCTTTACTCTGGGACTCTGAACTCTCTTCTACTCGGGTTAAACGAATTTACTAACTCTAACACTAGGATCCCGTGACCGCATTCACCCCAAAGTTGGGATAAGCCATAGTTGTTTCCTAGAATAGTATTTTGAAAAATTTCACACACTGTCATTTGACTCCTTTGAAACGTCTTTGCTTTCAGATGGAACCCACGAGGCAGGTCGTGCGCCACACGACGGCCATTGGTGCCTCGGGATCACCGCTGTGCTAGCTGAGATGATGACCTATTTGGGTTATCGCTGGCACCCTGAGTACACCGTCTACGAGGAGTACCAGGACTTCAACCAGGAGCAGTACCGTGCCATCGTCCACCTCTACTCTCGGGAGTATGACTCCCACTACTGTGCTGCACACCGCACATGGTGTTGGTGTGACCATCGATATGGCTGTCCACGATGCCTGCCTATGCTGCTCTGACACGTCTCCGTGGAGAGTATCGGGAGTTGGACACCTCCCCTTTCAGGCACATTGCTATCGCATCCGATGTTGGTGCGGAGGGATACTATACTGCTGCCTACTCCACTGTCACCCGAGAGCCCTTCTACCATCAAAACCTGGTTCTGCATGCTGATGGGCTGGATCGAGCTAACCGAGCTCTTCGCCACGAGATTACACCACCCGTCAGCACCTTTACTGTGCTCTGACGCTGTTGCAACCCCTTTGTCCGATCTGGACCAGGTACCCGCGTACTGCGATCTACCCAGCCAGGACCGTGATGCCCCACGGTGTCGGTTGGCCAGAGGTGGGAGGCTAATCCCCTGCACTTGGTCCTCTTCTGCCACCTGAGCGTCGGGCTCTACACCTGAGTATCCGTGGCCCCCAGTCTGCTGACGTGGAGGCTATCCGTTGCCTCACTACCAGCTGTCCGGGCTACGATTACCTCCACAGTACCTCTTGGGACTGATGTAGGCTTGCTTGTAGTGTTAGATGCATTCGCCGCGAGCCTGTGTGCCGCCTATGATGTTTTAGTCTATGTACTGAACTCTATGTACTGAACTCTATGCATGACCTCTTTTGTAAGTTATGCCGACTACTATGTAGTAGCTATCGTGCTCCTCTCGTTATGCATGTTTCATCATGAATGATTCTTGTCTTTGCAAATATTCTCAATGCTGAACTACCCTGTTATATATTAGCAGGATGGTTAGACCGGGTGGTCGTGGTCGTGGTGGCGATGCCCCACCACCACCTGAGTACATGGCTGGTATGATCCAACAGTTTGAACTGAACCGCCAGTTCATGGAAAATATGACGACTTCAGTTTCCTCGCCCCCAATATGAACCAGCAGCCAGCCCAATTGACTCTTCAAGATTTCATACGCCTCAACCCAACCATCTACCCGCAGCTCAACTCAGCCTCTGGATGCTGATGACTGGCTCCGTGACATCACCTATGAGATGGAGTCTGCTGATGTAGCCCCTGCCAGCTATGTCACCTTTGCTTCCTTCTTCTTGAAGGGACCCGCGGCTCAATGGTGGGACAGCCACATGCGTACTCTGCCAGCTGGAACAATCATCACATGGCCAGACTTCCAAGCTGCTTTCCGTGCCCGCTTCATTCCTCAGGGAGTCATGGACCGGAAGAAGCGTGAGTTCCGCAACCTCACCCAAGGCAACAAAACTGTCGAAGCTTATCAGCGGGAGTTTCTGGACTTGTCCCGCTATGCTGAAGAAAGACATTGCAACTGATGCACGCATACAGGAGAAGTTCCGTGATGGACTACAAGCTGACATCAAGCTCGCACTTCTAGTGCATGACTTCGCCGATTTCGCCACCTTGGTGAATAAGGCCATCAATGTCGAGACTGGTCTGCAGGAATACCAGAGCTCTCAGAGGCGCAACCGTGACACGGGCTCATCTTCGGGCTCGCCCTCACAGAAGCGCAAGATATGGATCCCGAACAACATGTATCGTCCAAATGCACTGCTCCAAGGAAATCTTATGCTGCACCGCGTCTGCCTCCTCCACCATCTAGGCAGTCAAAGCTACCAGCTCCCCCACCTGGGGCTCCTGTTCCCACTCCCGATAATGGTCTGTGCTTCAAGTGTGGTCAACCGGGTCACTTTGCCAGGAACTGCTATCAGAACCAGAATCAACTGGCCCTTCCAGCAGCTGGCCGTGGTAACAACCAGCCCCGCAACAACAATGCTAAGTCTTATGGTCGTGCTCCATGCCAACCACGTTGATCTCAGCGAAGCTCAAGACCAGCCTGCTACTGTGATGGGTACACTCCTCGTAAATTCAGTACCAGCATCCGTTTTATTTGATACAGGAGCATCCCATTCATTCATATCAGCAGAATTTACATTCCTGCATGGCATTAATTACGAAGAGATAAACACTCCGCTAGTGGTACACACCCCTGCGGGCCAATGTCAAACCTCTATGGTTAGTCACGACGTTACTGTTGAAATTGAAGGACTGGAATTTCTTGTCTCTCCCATCGTACTGAAGTCCTGTAGCATTGATCTCATTCTGGGAATGAATTGGTTAAAAGCGCATACTGCTTCAATCGTTTGCACCACTAAGACCGTCCATCTGCTACACCCTTCAGATGAGATAGTTACTTACCAAGCCCATCTGGTGCAAAATGCCGAGGCAAGGCTCTATGCATTGAATGCATTGAACGCTGCACCACTCGAGGGCATTGAAAACATTCCCGTCGTGCGTGAATTCCTCGATGTCTTCCCTGAAGAACTTCCAGGGATTCCCCCTGCTAGAGCTGTCGAATTCATCATCGACTTGAAACCAGGCACCACTCCTATAGCCAAGCGACCCTACAAAATGCCGCCGCATGAACTCCTTGAGCTTAAGGAGGAAATCGACAAATCTCTTCGCAAAGGATTCATTCGCCCAAGTTGCTCTCCTTGGGGAGCGCCTTCTCTCTTTGTCAAGAAGAAGGATGGGACAAACCGGTTAGTTCAAGACTACCGTCCTATAAACCAAGCTACCATTCAGAATAAATACCCCCTTCCTCGGATCAATGATCTGTATGATCAACTGGCGGGTTTCGTCAGTGTTCTCTAAGCTCGACTTGAGGTTGGGCTACCACCAGATCCGTGTTCGCGAAGAGGATATCCCAAGACCGCCTTCGTGACTCGCTATGGTTCATACGAGTACACCGTCATGTCTTTCGGTTTAACCAATGCTCCAGCCACCTTCTCTCGTCTGATGAACTATATATTCATGGATTACCTCGACAAGTTCGTTGTGGTTTATCTGGATGATATCCTGGTATTTTCCAAGAACGAAGAAGAACATGCTGAACATCTTCGACTTGTGCTGGAAAAGCTACGAGAGCATCAACTCTATGCCAAGTTCTCCAAATGTGAATTTTGGCTACCGGAAGTAACCTATCTTGGGCATGTCATCTCTAAGGATGGTATTGCCGTCAACCCCGAGCGATTTCAGGCTATTCTTGATTGGACTCCTCCCAAGAACGTTAAGCAAGTCAGAAGTTTTTTCGGTCTCGCCAGCTATTGCCGTCGATTCGTCGAGAACTTCTCCAAGATCGCCGGGCCTCTGACTAACCTGTTGCATAAGGGCGTCAAGTTCCAATGGACAGACAAATGTCAGGAAAGTTTCCAGGCACTCAAAGACAAGTTGACTTCTGCCCCAGTTCTAGCTCCACCTGATACTAAGAAGGACTTCGTCATTTACTGCGACGCTTCCCGTCAAGGATTAGGCTGTGTCCTAATGCAAGACCGCAAAGTGATTGCTTATGCCTCTCGGCAATTGCGCCCCCACGAAGAGAACTACCCAGTTCACGACCTCGAACTTGCTGCTGTCATTCATGCGCTGAAGCAGTGGCGACATTACCTTCTCGGTAATCGTTGCGAGATCTTCACCGACCACCAAAGTCTGAAGTATCTGTTTACTCAGCCAGACCTGAACCTCCGTCAGCAGAGATGGATGGAGCTTGTTGCAGACTTTGACTTGGGTATTTCCTATACGCCAGGCAAGGCTAATGTAATGGCTGATGCCTTGAGCCGCAAGTCTTACTGCAACCACCTCCAGGTTCATAAAGTTCAGCCCTCGCTTGTTGAAGAATTCAGGAAGCTGAACCTCCATATTGTTCCTCCGGGTGCACTCGCTCCCCCTCCTAAGGAGTTTGGCAAGGTGAACCTCCACGTTGTTACCCAGGGTTCCCTCAATACCCTAGTTGCTAAACCAGATCTCGTGGATAGCATCAAAAGGCTACAGAAGTATGACTCTGAAGCCCACAAGATTAAGCGCTACCTCGCAGAAGGAAAGCCCTCATTCTTCACCATTGCTGAAGATGGCACCCTATACTTCAAGGGCCGCCTAGTGGTGCCATGTGCAAAGAAAAACCTGGATATGACACAGGAAGTTATGAAAGAAGCTCATGATACGCCTCTATGTATCCACCCTGGTAGTACAAAGATGTACCAAGACATCCGTCAGAGATTCTGGTGGTCTAATATGAAGCAAGACATTGCTCGTTATGTTGCTGAGTGTGACGTTTGCCGTCGTATCAAAGCAGAACATCAAAGGCCTGCTGGAACTCTGCAACCTATCTCTATTCCTGAATGGAAATGGGACCATGTTGAGATGGACTTCGTCACTGGATTTCCCAAATCACAGAAAGGTAATGATGCTATTCTTGTCCTCATTGACCGGCTTTCCAAAGTTGCACATTTTCTGGCAGTCAAAGAAACGATCATTGCTAGCCAGTTGGCAATGCTCTATATGTCCAGGATTGTTTCACTCCACGGTATTCCATTGGTTATCAGCTCAGACCGTGGCAGCTTATTCACTTCAAGATTCTGGGCAAGTTTCTAAGAAGCCATGGGAACTCATCTGTCATTCAGTACTGCGTTTCATCCTCAATCGCAAGGACAAGTTGAACGCGTCAACCAAGTTCTCGAAGACATGCTTCGAGCTTGCGTTATTTCCTTCGGCAAGAAATGGGAGGAATCTCTCCCGTATGCTGAGTTCTCTTATAATAATAGCTATCAAGCTAGTCTGAAGATGGCCCCTTCGAAGTGTTATATGGACGAAAGTGCCGAACCCCTCTGAACTGGTCAGAAACTGGGGAACGTCCACTCTTCGGTCCGGATATTATCCAAGATGCCGAAGAACAAGTCCGCATTATTCGCGAGAATCTCAAGACTGCTCAGTCTCGTCAGAAGAGTCAGTATGACCGTCATCATAAAGACATGGTCTATCAACCTGGCGAAAAGGCTTATCTTCGAGTCACACCTATGAAGGGTGCTCACCGCTTCGGAATCAAGGGCAAACTAGCTCCTCGATATATTGGCCCATTCCTTATTCTCGAAAGGCGTGGAAAAGTGGCATACCAACTAGAGCTACCGCCGAACCTTTCTCAGGTTCACGATGTGTTCCATGTGTCACAGCTCTGCCGTTGCTTCAAGGACCCAATCCGAGCGGTGGATCATGAAGTGCTCGAATTGCAGCAAGACCTCTCCTATAAGGAGCATCCGGTCCGCATTCTTGACCAAGCTAAACGCCGCACACGTCAGAAGGCGATCAAGTTTCTCAAAGTCCAGTGGTCGCACCATTCTGAAGATGAGGCCACTTGGGAACGAGAGGATCGTCTGCGCGAAGAATACCCCGCACTGTTTCCTTCTACCTCCTAAATCTCGGGACGAGATTTCTTGTAGTGGAGGAGATTTGTAACACCCCGAGAATCATGCTACAGTAACTCTCTGTGATTAAGCTAATCATGTTGCTAAACAGGGCTTGATCACATTGGAATCACATTTCTTTTCAAACTCCTAATTCAAACTTCAATTAAATTTAAAGTGAAAAATAAAAGTTTTCAAAAATTTAAACAAAAATGTTCGGGCCATGCCAAATATTACAAGGGTAATTATACTAAAGAAAACATATTTTTATAGATGCCTAAATAAATTAAATTGAAATAAAACAGAAAAGAAAATAAATAAATAAAAAGAAAATACAAAAGAAAACAGAACAAACAAAGAAAAAAAGGAGAAGGAGAAGCCCCCCCACTGGACCCTGGCCCAACTGGGCCGACCCCAGGCCCAGACGGCCTAGCCCACCTCCCCGGGTCGCCCTCCCCTTCCCTGTTCCCCCGACCGGGGTCGCAACAGTCGCGTCCCCGCCGGACCCCGTCGCCGGCGTCGAGGATAAGGACGCCAGCGCCCCCGCCTCCTCGGGCCCCTCTCCCACTCCCCCCCCCCGCTCATCCTCTCGGCCTCTGCGCCTCTCCCTCTCCCCCCCAGATCCATGCCGCTCCCTCCTTCCCCAACGCCCGAGCGCGGTCGCCGACGTGCCGCCGTCGTTTCCGCGGCCACCGAGCCCCGTGCTCCTCCCCGACGTGTCCACGAGCTCCGCCGCGTCGAGCCCGTCCTCCCCGACCACCTACTCGAGCCGGGACCCCCTACATCACCCCCCAACGCCGTCGCCTTCTTCCTCGGGTCGCCGCCGTCTTCTTCGACTCCGGCGACTGCTGCTGCTCCTAAGCCTCTCACCGGCCTCCGTGTGCCGCGCAGTGAGCTTCTCCCCCTCCTCCCCTGTCCTTTCACTCTCGCGCGCCCCCTAGCTGCTTCCCCACGCGCGCCCGAACGCAGCGCCGCGGAGCTCGTCGCCGGCGGGTCTCCGGTGACCAATTGGTCATGGGCGTATGCCCGTTAGCTTGACCGCATCGTGCAGCACCCGCCTAGCTGGTTAGTTTGGCTGCTCGCGCGCTCTAACGCCGCACTCGCTCCAGCCCGAACTCCGGCGCCGCTTCTGCTCGTCGCCGGCGCCGTTTCTGGTAGCTCCAGCTCCGGCCGGCCTCACCACGCGACGCGGCGGGCTCTCTCGTTCGAACGCGCCCGCCCGCGCCCGTGTAGGCCCCCTGTAGACGAATCCCGACGGGGCCGAGCGCCCTCCGCCGCGTTTTCATGCTCGCCGGCGTTCAACTGCCGGCCTGCTGAGCTGGCACACCTGGGGCCACCCCTGGGTCACTGCCAGCGGGCCCCGCAGGCCCCGTTGACTGGGTTGACCCCAGTCAACTGCTGACTGGGCAGGCCCCAGCCACTGACATGTGGACCCCGCCGCATAATTAACAAAAAAATGTTTTTATAAATAAAACTAATTAACTAATCTAAATAGACTATGACAGGTGGGGTCCAGTAGTTAATTAATCTAATTTTAGTTAATTTAATCTTCTCATTAGTCCACTGTCTATGACAGGTAGGACCCACCTGTCTGGTTTGACTGGTCACCCGACCTGTTGACCTGCTGCCGTCAGCATTACCTCATGCTGACGTCATAATTCATTTTTTTGCTAAATTCAAATAATTCCAAAAATTCAAATAATCTTTGAAAATTCATATCTTTTAAACCGTAACTCGGATGAAAATGTTTTCTACATGAAAGTTGCTCAGAACGACGAGACGAATCCGAATACGCAGTCTGTTCATCCACCACACCTCCCTAACCTATCGAACTAGCAACTTTCCCCCTCCGGTCCGTCTGTCCGAAAACGCGAAACATCGGGAATACTTCCTGGATGTTCCCCCCCTTCGCCGGTACCACCTACTGTCGCGTTAGGACACACCTCGCACTGTTCATTGTCATGTCACGCATCGTCATGCTTATGTTTGCATTGTATTTACTGTTTCTTCCCCCCTCTTCTCTCCGGTAGACTACGAGACCGACGCTGCTGCTACCCAGTTCGACTACGGAGTTGACGACCCCTCCTTCTTGCCAGAACAACCAGGCAAGCCCCCCCCCCTTGATCACCAGATATCGCCTATTCTTCTCTATACTGCTTGCATTAGAGTAGTGTAGCATGTTACTACTTTCGGTTAATCCTATTCTGATGCATAGCCTATCATTGTTGCTACAGTTGTTACCCTTACCTGCTATCCTACTGCTTAGTATAGGATGCTAGTGTTCCATCAGTGGCCCTACACTCTTGTCCGTCTGCCATGCTATACTACTGGGCCGTGATCACTTCGGGAGGTGATCACGGGTATATACTATATACATTATATACATGACACATGTGATGACTAAAGTCGGGTCGGCTCGTAGGAGTACCCGCAAGTGGATCTTTGTGGCGGAGCGACAGGGCAGGTTGAGACCACCCAGGTGAGAGGTTGGCCTGGCCCTGGTCGGCGTTCGCGATTACTTAACACGCTTAACGAGATCTTGGTATTTGATCTGAGTCTGGCCATTTGGTCTATACGCACTAACCATCTACGCGGGAGTAGTTATGGGTATCCCGGCGTCGTGGTATCAGCCGAAGCCTTCGTGACGTCAGCGACTGAGTGGCGCGCGCCGTGTTGGACCTCTTTGACGTAACCGTCGTGATCGTGTGGGTTGCTAGGTCTGCTCGCGGCCGCGTTCGCAACGTGCAGGTGTGCATAGGGCGATGGGCCCAGACCCCTGCGCGCTTAGGATTAGACCGGCGTGCTGACCGCTCTGTTGTGCTTAGGTGGGGCTGCGACGCGTTGATCTTACGAGGCCGGGCATGACCCAGAAAAGTGTGTCCGGCCAAATGGGATCGAGCGTGTTGGGTTATGTGGTGCACCCCTGCAGGGAAGTTTATCTATTCGAATAGCCGTGTCCCTCGGTAAAAGGACGACCCGGAGTTGTACCTTGACCTTATGACAACTAGAACTGGATACTGAATAAAATACACCCTTCCAAGTGCCAGATATAACTCGGTGATCGCTCTCTAACAGGGTGACGAGGAGGGGATCGCCGGGTAGGATTATGCTATGCGATGCTACTTGGAGGACTTCAATTTACTCTCTTCTACATGCTGCAAGATGGAGATGACCAGAAGCGTAGTCTTCGACAGGACTAGCTATCCCCCTTTTATTCTGGCATTCTGCAGTTCAGTCCACTGATATGCCCCTTTACACATATACCCATGCATATGTAGTGTAGCTCCTCGCTTGCGAGTACTTTGGATGAGTACTCACGGTTGCTTCTCTCCCTCTTTTTCCCCTTTCCTTTCTACCTGGTTGTCGCAACCAGATGTTGGGGTCCAGGAGCCAGACGCCACCGTCAACGACGACTCCTACGACACTGGAGGTGCCTACTACTACGTGCAGGCCGCTGACGACGACCAGGAGTAGTTAGGAGGATCCCAGGCAGGAGGCCTGCGCCTCGTTCGATCTGTATCCCAGTTTGTGCTAGCCTTCTTAAGGCAAACTTGTTTAACTTATGTCTGTACTCAGATATTGTTGCTTTCGCTGACTCGTCTATGATCGAGCACTTGTATTCGAGCCCTCGAGGCCCCTGGCTTGTATTATGATGCTTGTATGACTTATTTATGTTTTAGAGTTGTGTTGTGATATCTTCCCGTGAGTCCCTGATCTTGATCGTACACATTTGCGTGCATGATTAGTGTACGGTCAAATCGGGGGCGTCACAAGGTTCACGTAACTACTTCCTCTCGGAGAGCCCCTCACTCCAGATGATTGCTTGGTGCACCGAAGGATTTCGAAGATACTCCCCGATGTTCTTGAGACTTTGTGCTCGTTGCTTTTGCAATTCCCTACCACTGATCTATCCCTATGGATAAATACTTACACCCGTCGTTCTTAATTTTATTCCAAGTTGATCTTGTTAATACAAGATGCCCCGAACCGCTCTCCGTTGTTCCAAGAATCCTTTGAGCTTACTGCTATACAGTCCTTGGCTCATGAATACCCTTACGAATAATTCCTCGCGCTTATCGAGTATCCGCTCTTTCCCAGTTGTTCATGTGTTTCACAAAAGTTTTCGAAATACCATTCGATCTTCCAAAAATCCTGAGCATCCTCTTGCTCTTGAAATTCTTGCTTGCTTGCATTATGGTTAATCCCATAAGTCTGGTAATCTTATTGGCATCCTTTGTCAAATATCATTTTGAGTCCATTGATTCAATATGTTGCGAATGCTCGCAATCCTCAATCATATCCTAGAATTCATCCTTCCGGCTCAGATGTCATTTTTAACATGAGCTGGATCTCGACCAATCAAATTGTCGTCGTTTGTACCCCTAAGCTTACTCAAGTTATCCATCCTTAATCAGAGCATTTGCTTCTGATCCTTTGATTTGGAAACTATAATTCCTTTACATGTGAGCTTTGAATTAGTCAGTTGCTTCTATAATGCAATGCCTTCACATTGTTTCTTCCTCTGGTTGTGTGCCGATACTCACATCAGCTCCGCTATGGACCATCGGATCCTTTGTTGGAATATCATCCGACAGTGTCTTTTGTATACAAAAACCTTGAGAAGTTCTTTCCTTGATACACAATGCCTTCAGTAAATTGTATCCTCTCGTTTTGTCACCCATGCTCTACTATCTAGCTTGAGTTATTTACCCCTGAAGTTTGTGATATATGTTTCCACGATGCTCCGATGGGTTGAACCTAGGCCTTCCTTAATATGTGTGACCTCGAAAGTTTTCAGTCCTACTCTTCTGGTATTTTGCTAGATAAAATTTCAACATTACAACTTCTTCGAAAATGAGAAGTGAATGAAAGGTTATGCATTAGAGAAGTGGGAGTCGACCTTGAACTTTCTGTTCATGCCCATGGACACGATGTAGATCTTATCATTAAAAGCTTCTCTTAAATTAATTATTCCCTTGGTATAAGTTCATCTTATATCTAGGATCTGGCCTTTTGCAATCATGGTTCGGACCATGTTCTCCTTTAAATACCATTTCTCGTACAAGTTTAAGCACTTGTCTTCTGCAGATCTTTGCACCTGTCCAACCTTTAGTTTGATCTACCGTCGAGTATTACACTCTGGTATCTCGAAAATATCATGGAACTGCATAACTTCTTATGGGTTCTTCATCAACTGTTATTTCTCACCGATTCCAATTTTCCTGGGTTCTGGATTGTCGTCAACCGAGAACACCGATATGTGAACCGATTCCGCATTCCGGTTCGATAACCCTAAGTAATTTTTGTTGCTTATGAGTTTAATAATCCTTCAAGTCATTCCTAGCCTGATTGTCTATTCCTTATCGTGCTAAATTTTAACTGTGCTACCTGGTCCTTCTTCCCGGAGCATCATTTTTTATGATGAGCTAAGCTTACGTCGATCTTCCTCATCATATCATTTCGCCTTGAACAACAAGCTTGATTTCGAGTTTGTGTCGTACCCATGGTTCCAATAACCTTTCGCTTCATCATTCCTTTGACTTGATGTCGTCGCTAATTGATTACATCTTCTTGAAATCTCTCGACAAATGTGTCGTGGTCATAATCGACCTTATGAGCTCGTCCTGGATATCAATCGGATTCATGAAGAGAAATACCATCCTTGCCCTCGAAGAGTTGTGTTATCATCGGCCACTTTATTGCCTTCCCTCCAACACAAACTTGTTCGTATTTTGTGTTGTACCTTGAGTTCCTTGCTACCCAGCATTGTTCTTCTTTACCTTGAAATATTACCACCTTTTATGTCAAGAATGTCGTGGGAATTTCACCACCTCTTAAGAACTCTTTCTATGGTGATACCTTTCGCCATCACCATTCTTTCTTGGGTCCTCGTGTTGGTTCCAACCGGGGTACCAACAAGTGAGCGGTGCTGTTTGGATTCTGCCCTTCTAGCAACCCTATTGCTTTGAAGTTAATGGTCGGCCGTTCGTTCTTAGACTATTGATTATTAAATCACCATTCGGACGTTGGTCGTGCAACCCAGCCCATATTTCGGTTGCACCTTTCAACCAATGTTTAATTGTGTATGTTTTCCTCGAGCATACATCATTATACCATTTGATCTGACAAATGTTATCCCCTCGTTCACATAGTTGTGGAAATCCATCTTTTGTTAATCTCGATGAATTGTCGCTGATTCCATCAGCCACCTCCTCATCCTCTCGTTGGTTTACTGATGAACTCTTGTTTCGGAACTCGCTTCCATAGTTCATTTCCCGAGAATCTTACAATGTCATCTCGTCAAATTGTGTCGCACCTTTTCTTCTCAGGCATCCTAAGTCTGAGGTATCATGACACCAATCAGATCTGAATCTCGGTCAGATATGATGGTTGGAACATATTTCCAAGAGTTATAATGTTGGTCTTTATATGACCCGGTAAGGTTATGTCATGCCTAGCACACCTGGCCGGAGGACCTATTGTTATATTTTCCTTTTAGCAAGCTTAGCGATTCTTCCATGAGGAAATCGTAAGACTTACTTTACAAGTTGTTCCTGATGGATCCTTTGTGTATCGAAAGTCCGACCTTTGCTTGAAGACCATGTCAATGCAATCTCGAAGCATGTATGTGGTACGCCTATCAGCAATAGGAACATTTGAAGCATAATGCTAAGTTTTCTTTATCAATTATCCAAACACCGTTGTACGGGTAATATCATGAAATTCCTCCCCCCTTACCTCAATGGTTTTCTACTTTCTATCCTGTCATGGATATCATGCTCCGCTTGTCCTGGGAAGGATATACCCCTGAAATATGTGTGTATACACATTTTCCTTTCCATTGTTCTGTTTAAAACTGATAATCACTTTTCCTTTCCGTTGGTTTGTTTAACCCTTCTTGTGATCTATATTATATAAGCAGTAATATTTCCCTGCTTATGTAAACACCTCGTTGTACCACTCTGTCAGTAAGACCCTGTTACTATTGTTGATGACATTTGGGTAACCACCGCTGGACGAGAACTTTGCCTTATTGGTCCGCCTCGTTCAACGAGCAGAAAAATGGTTCTCTTCGTCCCTCGCCCTTGGTACCGACGTTGTTGCCGACATAATCGACAGGCTACCCTCTGACATGCCTTGCTATCATGACCATGCAAGATGTCACCACTCCTCCTACTTTTATCCCACATGGTGGGCCCATAACCCACAGTTCCACAGGACCGAAACCTGACTCTCCTGTACACCGCCTGTTCCCAAGGTTGTTCCTCGCGCTTGAATTCGTATGTAATTCACGGACCACCTGTCTAGTGATCTATTCTGGTATGAGGCGCAATACCTATTCTCATTGCCCTGAAACCCTTTCACCTTCTAATTAGGCATCGAACGATTGTCTACCCGCTCGAAACTTCTCATGGTACCTACTTACTTTACTCTCGATATTGTCTTAAGTTTCATACGGGAGTTACTTTCCGCCACCATCCCCGTTGTTATCGACCAGATAGTCAACCTTGCAGAGGTTCGTTCTTCTGTAATACCCACCCTTTATTCTTTCATAAGTACGTTGGAGTTCCCGAAGAAAAGGACGACTTCACCATGATGACCTGAAGAGGAGAAATGAAGACATCAACGTAATGGATCAACCTCTTCGAGAAGGGCAACAAGAACGAGAAGACTCGTTAGAAGTTCGTAACCAAATCCCTTCCCCTTACTCCACCTCTTAAAATCTCGGGACGAGATTTCTTGTAGTGGAGGAGAATTGTGACGCCCGGATAATTAAGCTACAATAACCTATGCTAATGATGCCACGTCACCTCTGTTAGAGTTGCTAATCTCGCGTTAGTTCAAAAAACCGATTCAAAATCCAAATTCAAAAACAAGCCAAACGATAAAAGTTTTTAAAAAATTAAAACTTAAATGTTCGGGTTGTGCCAAATAATGCATAGGTAATTATGGCGGAGAAACCACACCTTTATAAAATATTAAAATACTCTAAAATGAATAAAACAGGGGCTAAATCAATTATTTAAATGCTTTTAGGATAGTAAATGAATACAAACTAATTAATTAATGTGCCAAATTATTTGTGGAAGTGGTATGTTTTGAAACACTATTTTAGGTGCTACTGTGGTATTTTATAAAACTAAGTTTATTAGAATATAAGGAAAAAACAGTAAAAGACAATAAATTAAAGAAAAATGAAAACTAAAACAAAAGACAAAAGGCCCCCCCCCCCGGGCCGTTCGGCCCAACTGGGCATCCAGGCCACCGGCCGGCCCAACTAGCCACCGTCCCCTTCCTCCTGTTCATAGGGGGGATCGTGGCAGAGATCCCCGGCTGTGGCCGGGGCATGTCGCCGTGGCGGCCATCCTCGCCTCCCCGACGGCTACAAGAGCCCCCAGACGCCCTCGTCCCCTGGATCGAACCCTAGCGCCATTCCTCCTTCCCCGCGCCACTTTTATTCTCCCCTGCGCACACCCGAGCACCTCGTCGCCATGGCCGTCGTCGATTCACGCGCCCACCGTCGACCTCGGGCCCAAGGACCTTGTCCAGAAGATCCGGCACCGTCTGCTACATCGCATATGCCGACCAGGTCGAGTTGGGATCCCCATCAACGAGCGCATCATCATCTTCTTCCTTTGCCCGTCGGCGATCTCCTTCGATCCGCTGTCGTTCGTCCACCCCAGCATCCACGAGCCGTCCACACGACCTCAGGGTGAGCACCACAGAAAAAGCCCCCTATTTCCTATTTGATTCCACCCCGTAGTTGCTATCCCACCAGTAGCCGACCCCGTTTTTCGCCTTGGCCGCTAGCTCGACCGTGTCGAGCTCGGCGAGCCTCGAGCGCCTCTGCCCCGTGCTCTCGCATGCCTATGGCCGTCGTCGTTCCGCCGTGGCCGCGCGCTCGCCGCGCTCGCCGCGCCCGTGGCTGCGCTCCCGCGAGCCCCTGCCAGTCGGCCGTGTTCCCCGTGCACGCCTACCCCTGCCGCTGCTTGCTACTGCTACTGTGCTGCCTACCGCTGCTCTGTTGGCCGCGTAGCTGCTGCTGCTGGCTGTGCTGCTGTACTGCCGCTGCTGCTATATTTCTTAGCTGCTTAGTTCCTGCCGCTTTAGCTGCTGCCGAGCATTGCTTGCTGCTGCTAATGGACATGGCCGTGGCTATGCTATGTGTGTGGGTGTGCACAACCATCACTGGCCGGCCGTGCAATTAGATTAGGGACTAATTAGTAGTACTAGCTAGGTTAGTTACTACACTATGACATATGGCCCCACTGTTAATTAAAGAAAATGACTAATTTAATTAAGCTAGAGAAAATGACAAGTGGGACCCACAACACTATTCACCTTTTGACCAGTCAACTTTTGACTAGGTCAACTCAGTCAATGACCCCACCTACCAGCCTGATATGCAATACCCTAGGTACATTTCTGTGTACCCACAGCAATTTAACATTTAATTTTCAAATTAAAACAATTTAGAAAATGATTTAAAACTTTGATAAATCATAGAAAATAAACCGTACCTCGGATGGGAAAACTTTGTACATGAAAGTTGCTCAGAACGACGAGACGAATCCAGATACACAGTCCATTTGTCCGCCACACATCCCTAGGATAGCGAACACACAACTTTCCCCCTCTGTTTCATCTGTCCGAAAACGCTGAACACCGGGAATACTTTCCCGGATGTTTTCCCCCTTCGCCAGTATCACCTATCCCTGCGTTAGGTCACCTCTAGCACCGCGTATTGCCTTGTTACGCTTTGTGATGCTTTGATTGCTCTGTTATTTATTGTGTTCCCCCTCCATTACTTCTTTTCGGTAGACCCCGAGGCTGCCGGTGACCCCCAGTTCGACTACGGTGTTGACGACCCGTCCTTCTTGCCAGAGCAACCAGGCAAGCCCCCCTCCTTGATCATCAGATATCGCCTATTCCTTCTCTATACTGCTTGCATTAGAGTAGTGTAGCATGTTACTGCTTTTGGTTAATCCTATTTTGATGCATAGCCTGTCATTGTTGCTACAGGTTTTACCCTTACCTGCTATCCTACTGCTTAGTATAGGATGCTAGTGTTCCATCAGTGGCCCTACACTCTTGTCCGTCTGCCATGCTATACTACTGGGCCGTGATCACTTCGGGAGGTGATCACGGGTATATACTATATACTTTATATACATGACACATGTGGTGACTAAAGTCGGGTCAGCTCGTTGAGTACCCGCAAGTGATTCTGATGAGGGGCCTGAAAGGACAGGTGGCTCCATCCCGGTAGAGGTGGGCCTGGGTTCCTGACGGCCCCCGACTGTTACTTTGTGGCGGAGCGACAGGGCAGGTTGAGACCACCTAGGAGAGAGGTGGGCCTGGCCCTGGTCGGCGTCCACGGTTACTTTAAAATAACACGCTTAACGAGTTCTTAGTATTTGATCTGAGTCTGGCCATTTGGTCTATACGCACTAACCAACTACGCGGGAACAGTTATGGGCGCTCGGCGTCGTGGTATCAGCCGAAGCCTTCGTGACGTCAGCGACTGAGCGGCGCGCGCCGGATTGGACTGGAACGCCTGCTAGGCTAGGTCTGCTTCCGGCCGCCCTCGCAACATGCAGGTGTGCAATGGGCGATGGGCCCAGACCCCTGCGCCATAGGATTTAGACCGGCGTGCTGACCTCTCTGTTGTGCCTAGGTAGGGCTGCGACGTGTTGATCTCCCGAGGCCGGGCATGACCCAGGAAAGTGTGTCCGGCCAAATGGGATAGAGCATGTTGGGTTATGTGGTGCACCCCTGCAGGGAAGTTTATCTATTCGAATAGTCGTGTCCCTCGGTAAAAGGACGACCCGGAGTTGTACCTTGACCTTATGACAACTAGAACCGGATACTTAATAAAACACACCCTTCCAAGTGCCAGATACAACCCGGTGATCGCTCTCTAACAGGGCGACGTGGAGGGGATCGCCAGGTAGGATTATGCTATGCGATGCTACTTGGTGAACTTACCATCTACTCTCTTCTACGTGCTGCAAGATGGAGGTGGCCAGAAGCGTAGTCTTCAATAGGATTAGCTATCCCTCTCTTATTCTGGCATTCTGCAGTTCAGTCCACCGATATGTCCCTTTACACATATACCCATGCATATGTAGTGTAGCTCCTTGCTTGCGAGTACTTTGGATGAGTACTCACGATTGCTTTTCTCCCTCTTTTCCCCTTTCTATACCTGATTGTCGCAACCAGATGCTGGAATCCAGGAGCTATAGATCCCGAGGATGATTCTACATGGAGTTCGGCTTCGAGGAGTCGTTAGGAGGTCCCAGGCAGGAGGCCCTGCCTTTTCGATCGTTGCTATTTTTGTGCTAGCCTTCTTAAGGCAATCTTGTTTAACTTATGTCTGTACTCAGATATTATTGCTTCCGCTGACTCTTGTGTTTTCGAGTTTATGTATTCGAGCCTTCGAGGCCCCTGGCTTGTAATATAAGCTTGTTTTATTTTAATTTGTGTCTAGAGTTGTGTTGTGATATCTTCCAGTGAGTCCTCAATCTTGATCGTACACATTTGCATATATGATTAGTGTACGATTGAATCGGGGGCGTCACAGCTGCTCCACTGCCATCGTCGCCGGCTTGCCTCGAACCACCACGGTGTCCTGGGATCGATATTGTACAGTTGTTAGAGGAGGTGCTAGATCTATATAGTGTCACTTCAGAGGTATTACATAGATCTAGAACACCGACAAAGAGATACTCTTTGATGTTTCCCTCATACTTTTATATTTTTTTACTAGACATAGCGTACATTAATGTGAGGTGTTAATGTAGAGAAGATGAGAGACGTCATGGTGGTGAAAATAGAGAAAGTTACTGGTGCTCATGGAGCACAGATGCTCGATGCCATGGGAGCACCTAGGCCGTCTGATCTCGGATCTAATGATTATTATGGGAGCCCTTGGATCTCACATAAGCACATGACTCCAAAGGAGTTTTTTTCTTCAAAAGTAACCACTAGGCAGCATAGTTTTAAAAACCGAACCGGTGAATGAACCGGTAAGGCCTTCGGTCCAATTTTTACATGTCGGACCGCCGGTTCACCGGTTCGATTGCTGATTTTTCACAATACAAATAATATATTTAGAGTAACAATATATGCTAATAGAGAATTAAAATAAGATCAAATAGTAATGGTTTGCTTTGTAAAACAACAAAGAATCATAGCTGAGGTGGTTATCATGCCAAGCATAGGCCAATGACCACGACCTGGCATGGAATCCCACTACTTGCAACAATATTTATTTGATCTTATCTCTACACCGGTATGACCGGTTTTCACCGGTCTAGTTGCAGGTCGGTCCGTTGTTCTTAAAAAACCGGTTCTGGTTTTGGTTTTTCATGTTCAACCGGCGGTTCGGTCCGGTTTTTAAAACTAGGGCAGGCAGGCGTGATTTATCCACGGTCAAAATAGGCAAGAGATATATTTTAAAGTGGTTTTGAAATGTATTTTCAAACTAGGCAATACATGAAACAAGGGAAAACTCTCCCACCAATGGCAAGGACAAACGCCCCTTGATGTCAGTAACCATAGTACAAACCGTACGCCTTAATTAATCAGCTACTGCTTTGGGATGAAACAAAGTAGGGAAAGGAACAGAGCACAAAGATTCTCCGGCTCGGCGCCCAAGAAATTCACTATGTTCAACGCCAGAGATGCACGAGCAGGGTGTAAAAGTAAAAGTAAAGTAAAAGAAGAGAATATCATTGTGTTAGAGGGACGCCTGCGATTAGCCCCTCAATGATGCTGCTGCCCCTATACTACTTGTGGTGCAAAGTGACCCAGAATAATCAGGAAAAACAACTTTCCCCTTTCCCCTCTCTTGACACTCCCACTGATGGGCTGTGACGAGAGTGTGTGAGCCTCCCTCCTCCCGTGCTCTCTGCCTACCGCCCAAGAAAAGCAAGCACCCACGGGCAGGGCCCGGCCACCACCACCACCACCACCCCACCTCGGCCGGGCCGAGCGCCGCCCCAAATGCATCCCGCCTTCCGCCGCCGCCTTTTTCTTTCTCTCGGCCTCATCTCGGCCTCCCTCCTCGCGCTTCGGGCGGGCGCGGGAGATGCGGCGGCAATGCAGGCGCTGCGCCGGGGGCTGGCGCCGCCGGACTGGGCGGCCGCGCCGCCGGACCACTGCGCCTGGCGCGGCGTCACGTGCTCCGGGGCCCGCGAGGTCACCGCGGTCGAGCTGCCCCGCCGGGGCCTCCACGGCGACTTCTCGGCCGCCGCCGGGCTCCCCGCGCTAGCGCGGCTCGATCTCTCCTTCAACGCGCTCGCCGGCGCCGTCCCCGCGGCTCTCGGTGCGCTCCCTCGCCTCGAGCTGCTCGACCTCTCCATGAACAGGCTCTCCGGCCCCATCCCGGCCGCCCTCGGCCGCGCCGTCGGCCTCAAGTTCTTGAACCTCTCCAACAACGCGCTCTCCGGCGCCATCCCCGACGACCTCAGGGCCCTCAAGGGGCTCCAAGAAGTGCAGATTTCGGGCAACAACCTCACCGGCGCCATCCCCGGCTGGCTCGCCGGCCTCCCCGGGCTGCGCGTGCTCTCCGCCTATGAGAACGTGCTCTCGGGACCGATCCCGCCGGGGCTCGGGCTCTCGTCCAAGCTCCAGGTGCTCAACCTCCACTCCAATGGCCTTGAGGGGAGCATACCCAGCAGCCTCTTCGACCTTGGTAATCTGCAGGTTCTGATCCTCACCGTGAATAGGCTCAACGGCACAATCCCGGATTCAATCGGCCGGTGCCTCGATCTATCCAACGTGCGCATCGGCAACAATCGCCTCGTAGGTGCCATCCCGGCATCCATCGGCGACGCTACCAGCCTGACCTACTTTGAAGCCGACAGCAACCAGCTGTCTGGCAGTATCCCCGCTCCGTTTGCACGCTGCGCCAACCTGACGCTGCTCAATTTGGCCTACAACCGCCTTGTCGGCGAGGTGCCGGACATGCTTGGTGAGCTGAGGAACCTGCAAGAGCTCATTATCTCCGGCAATGGCCTCGGCGGCGAGTTCCCGAGGTCCATTCTGCGGTGCCGGAACCTGAGCAAACTGGACTTGAGCTACAACGCTTTCCGCGGCGGCTTGCCAGATGCCATCTGCAACGGATCAAGGATGCAGTTTCTTGTGCTCGATCACAACGAGTTCTCGGGCAGCATCCCGCACGGTATAGGTGGATGCAGCCGGCTTCTCGAGCTGCAGCTTGCCAACAACAATCTGAGTGGTGTGATACCAGCTGAAATGGGCAAGATCAAGAGCTTACAGATTGCGCTGAACCTCAGCTTCAATCACCTTTCAGGGCCGCTGCCCCGAGAGCTTGGGCGGCTCGATAAGCTCGTGGCGCTGGATTTATCTAGCAATGAGATATCTGGCGAGATCCCTGGTGACATGAGAGGGATGCTGAGCTTGATAGTTGTCAACCTGTCAAACAACCGGCTCCGTGGCGCCATACCGGCGTTCGGGCCATTTCAGAAGAGTGCAGGGTCCAGTTTCTCCGGCAATGCCAAGCTGTGCGGCGACCCGCTGGATGTGGACTGTGGACCGATTTATGGATCCAATTATGGATCGGACCACAGGAAGATATCTTACAGGGTGGCTTTGGCAGTTGCTGGGTCCTGCGTGCTCATCTTCTCAGTGGTATCATTGGTGGTAACGTTGTTCATGTGGCGTGAGAGGCAGGAGAAGGAGGCCGATGCAAAGAAGGCCGAAGCAGGGGATGCGGTCGTCGTGGAAGCGCGGCATGTCATGGCCTCAAGCGTGTTCATTGAGAGCTTGCAGCAGGCCATTGATTTCCAGACCTGTGTCCAGGCGACGTTCAAGGACGCCAGTGCAGTGAGGAGCGGCACGTTCAGCACGACCTACAAGGCTGTCATGCCATCAGGCATGGTGGTGTGCGTCAAGAAGCTGAAGTCGGTGGACCGCGCCGTCGTCCACCACCAGGCCAAGATGATCCGGGAGCTCGAGCGCCTGGCGCACGTAAACCATCCCAACCTTGTGCGTCCCATTGGGTATGTCATCTACGAGGATGTTGCGTTGCTGCTGCAGTATGACTTGCCGAATGGAACATTGTTTCAGCTGCTGCACAATGCAGACAACTGCGATGGTGAGAGCCAGAAACCTGACTGGCCGAAGCTCTTGTCAATCGCAATTGGCGTCGCCGAAGGGCTGGCCTTCCTCCACCAGATTGCCACCATCCACCTCGACATTTCCTCGGGTAATGTCTTCCTTGACTCGCACTACAATGCGCTTCTTGGCGAAGTTGAAATCTCCAAGCTGCTGGACCCTTCAAAGGGCACTGCCAGCATCAGTGCGGTTGCTGGCACATTTGGTTATATACCTCCAGGTATGAACTTTTCTCCCAAATTGCACTTGATTTCTTGCAGAGTATGCCTACTCGACGTGCCGGAGGATCCATAGCATAACACAAATTGCACTTGATTTCTTGCAGAGTATGCCTACTCAATGCAGGTTACTGTACCAGGAAATGTGTACAGCTTCGGGGTACTGCTGCTGGAGATCCTGACTTCCAAGATGCCGGTGGACGAGGAGTTTGGCGAGGGTGTGGACCTTGTCAAGTGGGTGCACTCTGCGCCGGAGAGGGGGGAGACGCCGGAGCAGATCATGGACCCGAGGCTGAGCACCGTGTCGTTTGCGTGGCGGAGGCAGATGCTCGCGGTGCTCAAGGTCGCCATGCTGTGCACGGAGCGCGCCCCGGCGAAGCGGCCCAAGATGAAGAAGGCTGTAGAGATGCTGCAGGAGGCCAAGAACAGCTGACCACGCACTGCATCCTCTTTGCTGAATGCTAAGATTGCTCCTTCGGAGACGAAATGACAAGCATAAAGAACAAATGCACGCCACGAATCTGCGGTAATTATTCGGCCGGGTATGAATCCGATGGCCATTTTCTTCTTTGTATATATGGAGGATTTTTCTCTCAAGCTGCCGGTAGCATGCATTGCCAGCATCAAAGAACTGCGCGTCGTGGATAGCTTCGAGCATTGTTCGGCATCATTACTAGCTGATGGCAACGTGAGAATGTTTGGTCCATTTCTGGTTGGACGCTCCGCTAGAAAAATTGTCTAATTTTCTAACCTTAGTCAAGTGACATGTGCACCTTATTTAAACAAAAAATAATCAGGTAAGAGCAAGTCTAGCATAGTCGCTATATCCATATCCACGGCCTTCATAATAATCGGGATCAGGGGGAAGAGCGGGGCAGTTGGCGGAGGACTGCTCCTTGATGGTATGTGGGGAAGTACGATGTGAAGGAAAGAGGGCGTCATGGTGAAGGTGATGATGAGCTGGACGTCATCGGGTTTTAAAACTATCAGAGGGCTTTAGGGAAAAATGCCATGCTATGGCGGGAAACCGAACGGGAAGGGGAGGTTCTGGCTGGAAAAGAAAAGGGTGCACTGTGGGGTGGGTTTTTTGTCCGTCCGCATGTTACATATAAGATGGCGGATAGTCTGAATAATCATATTTTTCTCTCACATATGGAATGGATTTATAAGATGGCGGATAGTCTGAACAATCATATTTCTTCCTCACATATGGGATGGATTTGGGGGAGTCTGAACTATACACATGGTTGGACTGTGGAGAGCTTGTCTGACGCCTGTTTGATGTCCATACATGCCAAGACGTATGCGGGAAAAATGAACTTTGACTTTGGTGACATACCTCATTTGTTTGATTCATTTCGTAGCAATCCACGGACATTCTACTAGTGCGTAATGTTTTGGAGTTTGTCATTGGCTTAACATGATCTATTTCTGCCCCATCTCACCAGACAATAACTGAAACTTCAAACCTGATTTCTACTATGAGTTCAATTATAATATCCAGTATGATTTCAACGATACTAATTTGAAACTTCAAAACCATATGTTTTTGTTTGGACGTGACCTCACAGGTTTCAAAACCATATATTTTTGTTTCGACGTGACCTCACAGGTGGAGGTTGCTTGCGCGGCTTCCACTTTCACCGTCACGCGGTCTACGAACTTCTGAGCGTCCTGGATGCGGCTTCAAACGACAGCTGATGCGGCTCCAGGCGACTGGCTTTGAAGTGATGCGTTAGGGCGGCACCATTTCTGCAAAGGCCGTGTTATGCGGGCAAGGTAGCGGTGGGCACTGGACTCATTCGGCCGTAGGGAACTCTTCCTCCTCAACCCACTTGGAGAAGCCCCAAACTCTCTCCTAGAACTCCCTCTCGGCGCGGCCCTCTTCGGCCTCGTTGGAAAAATGTCCGTGTGGAGAGGCCGGGGGCCAGCTTTCATGACATGGCCAATAGGGGTTGAGTCTGGCGGCAAAGGGGGACATGCGACAAAAGTGTCGGCGATGGAGGGGAGGATAGGTGCTCACTTACGAACGGGGAAGTTGGACGAGGAGTGGTGCTGGCGAGCGAGGTGAACCGGCTTATTATTAAAAGCATTAACGTGCGCAGAAGCAGGGGCGGAGACAGAGCGAGATTAACCCCCATCGATCGGCCCCCCTAACAATACAGCGCATATAGTGTATGCAGCGGTATATATACAAGTGCTAATTACCGTATATAGCTAATCAAATTGGTACTATATAATAAAGCCCAAAATCAATTCTTAGTTGTGCTCTGTACGTGCCGAAGCCCAAAACAGCCCATGCCCCACGTTCTTTAGCCAGTTAGCGGTCAACTGCAATACTGCATGACGCCGCCGCTTCGAACCTAGAGAGCGACTACTCTTAGATCGATTCCACGCCGCCGCTCACCGCTCGCCACTATTCACGCCGCCGCTCGCCGCGATGCCAGTCGCCAAACGCTAAGTAAAGACAGCACCGTGATGGAGCCGTGCTAGCCATGAGCGCCGCTGCCCCGGCCTTATCAAAGACAGCACCGTGATGGAGTCGTTAATCTGGCCACCATGTCGATACTCGACATGTTCCATTGGAGTTTCTTGATCACGGTATTTATTCCTCACTCAAATCTGAAGGTATTGCTTTACACTTTTGTTGATGGACTGCTAACTGTAGCCTATTAGTCTTTTGCAATAAGCCTCGTTGGCATTTTTTTATAGGAGAAACTCGCGAGCACCGCACGTCCATGTCGGGACTTGAACTCGGGTGGTATATTCCCTTTAAAACTATTTGTTGCATTTCGTGTTTATGACAAATTATGCCCATCAAGTTGACATAGATATTTTTATCTAGGAGGTATGTGAACCGGAAATTCCAACCGACCCTATTGTCGAGAGGTTAAATTTAGTTGAAAGAGAAAACGAGTATTTGAAAGAAAAATTGAAAAGAATTAAGGGGGAGAAGATGGAATTGGAGTTGCATGTTGCCGATGTCGTCAATGATCACAAGATCAAGATGGAGAAAATGCGCTTGAAGATTAGAAAGATTAGAAAATATGACATTGATAGTGAGGCTTGGTATCATTATGCTGTTGCATCAATTGTTACCTTAGTTGTGATCTTGATCGCATTTGTTGTTGCATTTAAATGCTTTAGCTAGAGAGTTATTTTTTGTTGCATTTAAGTGTTGTATGAACTTTATGTATGAACTTGTATTAATTTGGTCTTTTCAGTGTTGTGTAATGAAGGTGAGCCGACAATGGATGTACGATGACCGATGCTCTCCCGAGTTCATTAATGGTGTGCAAATTTTTCTGCTTGCGGCTGAGGCAAACAAGCGGGCGGATGGTTTTATGCCTTGTCCATGTGCTGGCTGTAAGAATGATCACAATTACTCTAAGTCAAGAACCATTCACGCCCACCTGTTTGAGTCCGGTTTCATGCCCCACTATAATGTTTGTACCAAGCACTGAGAAAGAGGGGTTATGATGGAATACAATGAAGAAGAAGAGGACGACGACAGCTATCCTGGCCATGGGTTCCCTGAATACGATGATACAACAATGGGGAAGAAGCTGAGCCGGCAATGCGGGAAGAAGCTGAAGAAGAGGCATCAGATGAGCCCGCTGATGATCTAGGTCGGGGAATTGCCGATGCAAAGAGAAACTGCGCAAGTGATTTGGAGAAGAAGAAGTTGCAGCGAATGTTAGAGGATCACAAGAAATTGTTGTACCCGAATTGCGAAGCTGACAAGAAAAAGTTGGGCACCACACTGGAATTGCTGCAATGGAAGGAAGAGAATGGTGTATCTGACAAGGGATTTGGAAAGTTGCTGCTAATGATAAAGAATATGCTTCCAAAGGACAACGAATTGCCCGAGAGTATGTACGAAGCAAAGAAGGCTGCCTCCCTCTAGGGTTAGAGGTGCAGAAGATACATGCATGCCCTAATGACTGCATCCTCTACCGCGATGAGTACGAGGATTTGAACGCATGCCCGGTATGCGGTGCATTGCGCTATAAGATCAGCCGCGATGACCCTGGTGATGTCGAGGGCGAGCGCCCCAGTTAAAAGATTCCTTCCAAGGTGATGTGGTGTGCTCCTATAATACCACGGTTGAAACGTTTCTTCCAAAACAAAGAGCATGCCAAGGCGATGCGATGGCACAGAGAAGACCGTAAGAAAGACGGAAAGTTGAGAGTACCCGCTGACGGGTCGTAGTGGAGAAAAATCGAGAGAAAGTACAGGGAGGAGTTTGCAGATGACGCAAGGAACGTATGGTTTGATCTAAGCGTAGATGGCATTAATCCTTTTGGGGAGCAGAGCAGCAACCATAGCACATGGCCTGTGACTCTATGTATGTATAACCTTCCTCCTTGGTTGTGCATGAAGCGGAAGTTCATTATGATGCCAATGCTCATCCAAGGCCCTAAGCAACCCGGCAACAATATTGATGTGTACCTAAGGCCATTAGTTGAAGAACTCTTACAGCTGTGGAATGGAACAGGTGTACGTGCATGGGATGAGCACGGACAGGAAGAATTTGACCTAAAGGCGTTGCTGTTCGTGACCATCAATGATTGGCCTGCTCTTAGTAACCTTTCAGGACAGACAAACAAGGGATACCGCGCATGCACGCACTGTTTGGATGATATCGACAATACATTTGGATAATTGTAGGAAGAATGTGTACCTGGGACATCGTCGATTTCTTTCGAGCAGGCATCCCGTAAGAAAGAAAGGCAAGCATTTCAAAGGTGAGGCGGACCACCGGACGAAGCCTTGCCACTGTACTGGTGCTGATGTACATGATATGGTCAAGGATTTGAAGGTAGTCTTTGGAAAGGGTCCTGGCGGACAACCTGTTCCGAATGACGCTGACGGACGCGCACCCATGTGGAATAAGAAATCTATATTTTGGGACCTGCCCTATTGGAAAGACCTAGAGGTCCGCTCCGCAATCGACGTGATGCACGTGACGAAGAATCTTTGCGTGACCCTGCTTGGCTTCTTGGGCGTGTATGGGAAGACAAAAGATACACCAGAGGCACGGGAAGACCAGCAACGTATGCACGGAAAAGACGGCATACATCAGGGTCATGCCAGCTACGCTCTTACCAAAGAAGAGAAGGAAATCTTCTTTGAATGCCTGCTCAGTATTAAGGTACCGTCTGGCTTCTCGTCGAATATAAAGGGAATAATAAATATGGCAGAGAAAAAGTTCCAGAACCTAAAGTCTCATGACTACCACGTCATTATGACGCAACTGCTTCCAGTTGCATTGAGGGGGCTTCTACCGGAAAACGTTCGATTAGCCATTGTGAAGCTATGTGCATTCCTCAATGCAATCTCTCAGAAGGTAATCGATCCAGAAATCATACCAAGGTTAGAGAATGATTTGGTGCAATGTCTTGTCAGTTTCGAGTTGGTGTTCCCACCATCCTTCTGCAACATCATGACGCACGTCCTAGTTCACCTATGCGAAGAGATTATCATTTTGGGTCCTGTATTTCTACACAATATGTTCCCCTTTGAGAGGTTCATGGGAGTCTTAAAGAAATATGTTCATAACCGTGCTAGGCCAGAAGGAAGTATCTCCAAGGGCCATGAAAATGAGGAGGTCATTGAGTTTTGTATTGACTTTATTCCTGACCTTAAGCCGATTGGTGTTCCTGAATCGTGGCATAAGGGCAGACTGGATGGAAAAGGCACGCTAGGAGGGGATCAAATAATATGTATGGACGGACATTCTCTCACTCAAGCACACTACACAGTTCTACAGAATTCCGCCTTGGTGGCTCCGTATATGGACGAACACAAGAATTTTCTACGCTCCAAACACCCGGAGCGGTCTGATGACTTGATTACACGTGAACAAACGGGGACTTTCGCCGGCTGGTTGCAGACACGTGCTATGCATGACGTCGCTATTGAAGATGACCTGTACTTGCTGTCCCAGTTACCATCTTCGAATATAATGACTTTCAAAGGGTACGAGATAAATGGGAATACATTTTACATGATCGCCCAAGATAAGAAGAGCACCAACCAGAACAGTGGTGTCCGCTTTGATGCAGCAACCAAGATGGGAAAGAAAACATATTATGGTTACATAGAGGAAATATGGGAACTTGACTATGGACGTGGTTTGAAGGTCCCTTTGTTTCGGTGCAAATGGATCAATATGACACGAGGCGGGGTAACGGAAGACCCGCAGTACCGAATGACAACAGTGGATCTCAACAATCTTGCGTATGCAGACGAACCATTCGTCCTAGCTAATGATGTGGCACAGATTTTCTATGTGAAGGACATGTCTACCAAGCCAAGAAAAGAAAAGATAAGGAAGCAAATGCATCATACGATGAGCCAAAGCGCCACATAGTTCTTCTGGGAAGAGAAACATCATGGGAGTGGATGACAAGACAGACATGTCAGAATATTATGAAAAGTTTGATGAAATTGCTCCATTCACAGTGAATATTGACCTGAGCATCCAGTTTAATGATGAAGATTTTCCATGGTTACGGCGCAAAGGGACACGCGCGAAGAAAAAGTTTCACACCCAAAGATCTGGGATGTGATCGGCTTTACTATCATCACTTTCTTCTGTGTTTCACACCCAGGAGGGAATCTCTGTAATAGTTAAGGTAGTTATGTGTTTTGGCATTTGAAACGCGAAGAAATTGTATGTGCAAACAAGTTCTTTCATGCATTTACTGATTTTTCAGCTAAATGACCCTGAAATTGAAAAACACTCCAAATGAACTCCGAAAAAGTTGAAAGTTGGCATGGTATCATAATTTCACCCACATAGCATGTGTAAAAAAGTAGAGAGGGTTACGGCAAAAACTGTATGCACTTCGTGTACAAAAAGGAGAATCTCTTTCGAAGTATCAGGGTTTCGAACGAAAACTCATCTGTTACAAAGGCATTTCATTATTTAAATAACCTAAGTATTACCAAATTGAATATAATGATAAAACACACTAATATTAAACATAAGAAAAAAGAATCACTGAAAAATCTATTTTTAAAGTTAAGTTATTCACAAACTAGTGATTCACACAAATTTCAAATAATTAAAAATTTAAACTATTCAAATTTAAAAACTACCAGCACTAACAGAAAGTTTGTAATTTTTTGTACCTAAAGCAAAAATATTCACAAGAAACTCTAAATATAGCAAAAAATAACTAATAAATAAAACAAAATAAATAAAGCAGAAAAAAGAAGAAAACTAAATAAAAAAGCCTACCTACTGGGCCACAGCGGCCTGCATATGACTAGAAACCCATATTCTAATTGGGTCAGGATGCAGGCCCGCTAGACCAGTAGGCCCAACAGGGCATCGCAGCAGAGGTAGGCCCAGAAGGCCTGCTTTAGAGAGGAGCTCGAGACAGCAGCGGCGGCGGGGCTTATAAGTAGGTGCGAGCGCCCCTCGGCAAGCGAGGTGGGACTAAACTTCTGCGCCCCTCGCCTGGCAGCGCACCCCCTTTAGTACCGGGTCATGGCTCCAACCGGTACTAAAGGGGGGGGTCTTTAGTACCGGTTGGAGCCACCACCCGATACTAAAGGCCTGCCCTTCCCGCCGCTTGGCCTGGCCAAAACAGGCCGTTAGTACCGGTTGGTGGCTCCAACCGATACTAAAGGTGCCTCCTATATAAGAAACAGTTCGAAAAATTTCAGTTTCTCATGTCCCACTTCTCTCGGCCGCCGCCCCGTCCTGCGCCGTCGCCGCCCCTGTCGCGCTGTCCCCGTCGACTCCGCGCCGGCCCCGTCCTCGTCGCGTCGTCCCCGTCGACTCCGCGCCGCCCCCGTCCTCGTCGCGTCATCCCCGTCGACTCCGCGCCGCCCCCGTCGCCGGCCCGTCCCCGTCGCCGCACCGGCCCGTCGTCGCCGCCTTGGATCGACCTCGCCTCGCCATCGCCTTCGCCGTTGCCTCGACCTCACCCGCGCGCTGTGAGCCCCTCCCTCGGCCCCTCTCCTCCCTCCAATCGATCTAAGCCACCGCGCCGCCGGCGCCGGCCGTAGCTACTGCACACACGCGCGCGCGCCCACACACACACACACATACTACACGTGCGCACACACACACACACACTACACGCGCACACACACACAATTTTTCTGGTTTTAGTTTTTAGTTTTTTCTGTTTTTTTTGTTTTTCATACAAAGTTTTAGATGAATTAATTAATTAGATTATATTAATGTCAAATAGTATATAGAAATGTTAGTTATAATAAATATAATGTCAAATGTTTTTTTTTCTGTTTTTTCTGTTTTTTATATAAATGTTATAGAAATGTTAGTTATATAGAAATGTTAGTTTTAGCTAGATGAATTAGATTAATTTCAAATTGTTAGACGATGATCGATGTTTTTTTAGTTTCTTATAATTTTAGTTATAGAAATTTAGAATTTGTATATAGGAAATCACAATCCAATAATTTAAAAAATATTACATTTGCATATAGTATTTATTTTCGACGATGCCCGGCCCGCATCCTCGCCGTCAACCCGTTCGCGACGACGTCCTGCTTCAGAGGACCCATGTTCGGGACTGGGCTCCGCCGGGCTGGCACTGGGAGGTGCTACCTTCAGGGGCGCGCCGCTTGGTGAGGGACCCGGCTCCGGGTCCCGTCGTCGACCCTGATCTCCTTTGGTGGCGTTCGCGTGGGCCAGTTTGGTGCAGAGGGAGCCGGCCCCGCCAGAGGTGGTGCGTCGTCGTGTCAAGGAGGAGGACGAGCACGTTCGTCGCTACATGGCTTCTATGGACGTCAGGTTCTCCAATACCTGGCAGGTTCTTTGGGGAGATGACCGGAGCTATGATCCTGTGATGGTTCCTTCTCTTTGGGTGTCCACCGCCCACGCCTCAGGAACCGCGAGTGGCCTAGATTCTTCTGTAGTATTCGATCTTTATTAGCTAGCTAGCTAGTGATGTATTCGATATATAATATTTGGGACGATGTACTTGAGATTATATATTATTCGAGACAATGTATTCGAGATTATATATTATTTGAGACGATGCATATTATGTACTATGATTCAGTTTTTCCTTGTTGATTGCATCCATGCATTGTAATTTGAATACTAAATTGTTTTATATTTCTTCTGGATTAGTTAAATAAAAGCTATGGCGGACAATACCGGCAGAGAGGGAGAAGAGACCATATTCGAGATCATACGCAACCCTCGCGGCCAGATGATCAGAATGAAGAAGATGACGGCTCCCAATATCTGAACAATACCGGGGAGGGTGATGATATGATATTCGATCGCGACGACCGAATTAATGAAGTCATGAACTATGATTATGATTATGGTGACGCCGACAATGTTGATCTTGAAATAACAGAGACCGGTGAGGTATATTTATATAAGGAGGCATCTGGTGATCATCACATGTTTTTTTATTTGAAGATATATTAACGAATCGATCTTTCTTCTTTCAGCCCTCTGGATCGAGCAAATCTGCTTCTACAGGCAGCAGGTCAGTGCGAGGCCCGGGCAAAAAGTTGAAGGAGGGTGTAAAGTACAACATCGATGCCATCAAAACTAATGGCAAACCAAGCGCGCCTAAGAACATTGCGAACAAGTTCATTCGTCAGTGCAGAGTTCTTGTGAGGGACCAACTCCCGATCTCCATTCAAGAATGGAAAGAGCCAACAAAGAAACACAAAATTAAAGGAAAAAGAAATCATGAAACCAAAACCCCCCAAACATTTTAGTACCGGTTGGTGTTACCAACCGGTACTAAAGGGCTCCCCGCCCCAGCGCTGGCTAGTGCCACGTGGTGGCCCTTTAGCGGTGGTTCGTACAGAACAGGTACTAAAGGGAGGGGACCTTTAGTACCCACCCTTTAGTGTCGGTTGCAGAACCGGCACTAAAGGCCCTTACGAACCGGTGCTATAGCCCGGATCTGCACTAGTGGATGAATCTACAGAACGCCATGGCATGCTAATTTGGGATTCAATTTTTTCACTGCTCCTGCATCCAGGTGATCGAACATGGCTGCAACCATTTCATATTCGAAGGCGTACAGGCAGTCAGGAAGAGAAGCATAGTACTGACCCTGCTAAGGGATGCTTTTGGTCCTGATAATCTCCAGGTCACCATACAAACTTATGCGCAAACTACGAATTTATCCTAAGCTAAAACCTCTTGCTGCTTCAGATTCAGAATGCTATGTGTATTTGACATTTCTGTATTTCACAGATAGAGGAACACTCAATAAGAATCGAGCTAAAGGTATGTGTTGTGACTTAGAACAAGTGCCTTTTCTGATTGATTAAATCATTGTGAGGAAGTTACAAAATGTAGCTTTCTCCACACTGTATTTCTGGTGAACTGTTCACTGGTTTGATGGAGGGAGAAATAGCCAGACACATCGATGTGAAAGTCAAGATTTTAGGTCGTCATGTGGAGGTTAGCTTGGCTGATTTACATGGCTATGAGAATCATGTCATACTACTTTCCTAAATGAATCAATCCTGCCACCAGACTCAATCTCCACACTGTATTTTAGGTCGTCATAGTACTGCAAAGGTACATGCTCATGCAGTTTTGCTTCTCGTTTGATGGCACATCTGTCAATCAAGAAAGGAGTTTGAACTGCTGCCTGTTCTTGGTTGATGTGAAATGACAAAGTGTTAGTGGATCATATGTGCAGTGATTGTGGTACACAACGCTGATAGGCTTTCCTCCGATTTTCAACATATATCAGTTGGTTTTTGGGAAGGTATGCAGGTTGCAATAAAATCATCTTCTGCTGATCTGATTCTTCAAATCTCGAGGCCATCAAACATCTATGCAAGGTCGTCATGCTTCCACCGCCTTCATTTGATGAGGTACTTTCAAACTCAATCTGTTTATTACTTCATGGATGCTTATCTTCTCATTACAGTGTCGGATAATTTAATGAGAAAAATATCTTCTCCTAGATGATCAAGGTTCTAGAGTTCATTGCTATGAAAGAAGGCATATATTTGCCTAGTGGCGAACAACATGACATCGACCTGATGTGTAATAGTTTTTTGGCATAAATAGTTGCAACTCACCAACTCAAATGAATACGAAGTAAGTATCTTCTTGGCCTATTACATCAGTATGTATTGCTCTTTCATTTTCTATTTGCCCATAATTAGGGACAGTAGCTTCAGATTATGGTCCCATCTATATGTTGGCTCCCATCTATTCTACCTTGTGGCCATATCAAGGGTTCTCGCTATGTAATTTGGTTGATACTAGCTTTATTCTCATAGAGATTTTCCCTGGGAGCACCATTAGGCTATTGGGTGTTCCTCGCCGTCCTCATGAATTTATTTTAGATTTGGATTTATAACCAAACACTGCAATTTATATTTCTATCAATATAATTGTATTGTCACCTATCCTATTTTCTGCATGCACACATGAATCTATGATCCAGATTCTAGATACATCCTTTACTACAAGAATCTGGGATATACTGAAAAATTACTGCTTATATAGTGAATATCTTTAATTCATATGGTCGTCTGCTGGATGCTCGCCGCTATCTTTGGTTCATATGGTCACCATCTTGACGCTCATTGCTATCTTTGGTTCATATGGTCATCGACTGGACACTCGTTGCTATCTTTGGTTCATAAGTTCTGCATACCAGGTTAGTACATATTTTTTGAGGGAATGGTTGGTGCAGAGTTAGTTTTTATGGTTACTGAAAGCATGCAAAATGTTTCTTTGGCCCTCCTCTCTGTGGCTTAAATTTAAATCTCATACATGTTCATTTATGAACTCTGCACCAGCACAGATGAACCATGCAAAAATTGTTCACTTACACAGTCTAGCTAAAAGAAGTTCATAACGAAGATGTGTGTTGCTACTGAATTGGGGATTTAAATTCAAGTATCCTCACTGTTGCAACTGGATTAGGGTTTTAAATTGAAGTTCCCTCTGATTATTTTACATTGTTCTTTTGTACTCTACTGCAAATGTATGTACAGTTTCAGAGTTCCTTTTACTGGTACTCGTTATGTGTTGTTCTAGAGGCAGTTTTGCGGCACTTCCTATTACAGATGTTCGTGCCTCAGTAGCATTTCTTTGTCGATGCCATGAGATTGCTGTCATCTGGTTCTTTTTATTTTCTAATGCTTGCTTTTGAAGTAATTTCACTTTGTTCTGGATTAACAACAAATTAGTAATTTATTTGTTTATATAGTGAAGACTGTTTACTAAAGCATTTTCTATGCAGAATTAGTTAGCATCAACTCTAGAACACCATTTACTATTGACTGGGTAGTTTACATGTTGGAAAGGACTGATGGCGATGATATATACTTATATGGCCATTCTCGATAGGTAGCTATTGGTTCAACCAACGTTATGTTCGCAACTGCTGTTATATAGCATGCTTCCTTTGTATCCCAAAGGTATGCATGTATGTTTTAATCCTCAGATAGATCATAGATATGATAATCATTAAAGTAGATGTTTTTGTTATGCAAAACTGTGAATTTGCGAGGCATGGATGGCAGCTTTCCTTTGATCTATGTGTTATGTTTGCTTCGGTTCGACATATATAGTTAGAAATTATATGGGCCAGATGCAGGTCGACGAGCCCATACACAACATGCATCACAACTCCCATCAAACACAATAAGCGTCGCACAAGGAGTGCTCGCGCGGCGTGTCCACCTCGGCAGAGTTACAGTGCAAAGCTGGGTTGAAAGAAAAAACATCTCGGTAAAACATGGCACTAGTGCAGAACCGGGCTACAGCACCGGTTCGTAAGGGCCTTTAGTGCCGGTTCTGCAACCGGCACTAAAGGGTGGGGACTAAAGGTCCCCCCCTTTAGTACCGGTTATGCACGAACCGCCGCTAAAGGGCCACCACGTGGCACGAGCCGGCGTCGGGGACGGGGAGACCTTTAGTACCGGTTGGTAACATCAACCGGTACTAAAAGGCTAGGGGGGTTTTGGGTTCAGGGTTTCTTTTTTCCTTTAATTTTGTGTTTTCCATTTAATTCTTTTTCGTTTGCTGGTATTTTACAATACTACATATTGTACACGTTATGCATATATATATAAATAGAATTTCTCGTAGAATCGATCATATATATATATATCATCGAATGTCTCGCACCACCATATTCACACATACACATGTACGTATATATATACAGTTTGGTATATACAATTTCTCCTACATGGAGGCATTACTGCGGTAGCGGGTAATGGAATTCTCCTCTAGGATCTATGACCTGGTCGAGCAAAAATCCCGCTATTTCCTCTGCAATTGCTCGTACGCGATCCATTGGTAGGAGCTTCTGTCGCACCTCATTGAACTATTAAGAAGGAGAACAATATGCATGTACTACTTGTGTGACTAGATATCGATAATGATGTAAAAATTATGTATAGTGTTCTGGCAAACGTACCCATATCTGTCTATCAGATGTGCTCCTTTCGGACGTCATCATGCGAATGTTCTCGCAAACGTAGTATGCACATAAATCATTCCCCGGCTCCTGCTTCATGGCCTGTACGAGAATAGAGTTCAATCAGATAATAATTAATCAAGCATCCTAATTAATGTTATTGAAACTATAATTAAAGAGATTGCATGGTAGCTAGCTAGCTAGTACTACTTAATTAATTACCGTGGGTCGATACCAATACAGATTTTCTCTGAACGGGCCTGGAACGTCTTTGATGAACTTTTGCCAAGCCCTGTCGGCCCGCCGGCAAAGAAAATCAATAAATGAGTTATTAATTAGTTGATATCAGGACATATATATAATGATTGAAATTACCTGTTGACTATCCCCTTCACAATTGAGTACTCTTTAGGTTTTTTAAGCAGTGAGTCCAGTACTTCAACTTTTCCTTCTTTAACTTTAATGTCTACCAAGATCCAGTGGTACCTGCATGCGCACGTTTGCATGTATAAATTAAGCGGGCACATGCATAACACTCATCAACTAACCCTAAACTCTATACACTTATTAACATCTAGCTAATAACAAAAACATAATTTGTAGTACAAGACAGTGTGACTCACTGGAAGTTGTAAGGAAGTAGTACTATATCTGCATTGGTAATGAGGCGCTTCATGAACTCTAGCATGTTATTCTCTACTTCTTGTTTATAATGTTCATATGACCATGTCTCTTCATTAATGGTATTTGGGTCAATGAACCCAATGCCATAGCGTCCAGCTTTTCTCATTTCGGACATCTTCATCCTGCATAATACCACAGAAAAGAATATATAGTGAGGATAATTACAGGTAATGATCAACGAGAGCACTACAGCTAGCTTGAGACTTAAATTACAGAAAGAAATCACTTACAGACAATAGCAACTGACTATAGATTTGTCGAGTGCGTCATAATTGAATAACTGAAACAGTTCTGCATACTCAATAGACAAAGCTAGCTTATGGAAGTAATCATCTTCCTTGACTTTCACCATGAGGGACTGTAGATTGTGGGTCTTGCAAATTTTCATGTACCAGTGATGCAATTCATACATTCTCGTTGGGAGGTTCTTGACCTCCTCGGGCTCGACCAAAGGTTCACTGCGGACATATTTCCGTTTTATTTCCTCCTCTCTAAGCGGAGACATGGGCTCGATCTCAAGGAGTTGTCCAACAGTCATACCGAGCATTTCATCCTGCATTATATGCTCCTCGGTTATTATCAAATTTCCCAGCTGGGGAACATTAACGGTTTGCCCACATATATATAGGGCGCTGGTACTCTTATGTGTTGTTGGTACAACAAGCGGGGGGATCGATTGCGTCGCCTGTTCTCCCAGCCGGGGAACGGTTTTCCCGCATTTTTTGCCATCTGCTTGGCTCAAGCTCGAGCTCGACTCCTTCTGTACTCGTGCTCGATGTGCCTTCCTGATTTGGCGCTCATAGTCTTAGTCAACAGGCGTGGGAGCTGGTGGTCTAGCCATACGAATAAAGTGGTCAATCTTTTCCTCAGGCACTTTCTCCCTTGGCGGTGGTGCCGGTTTCGGTCCAAAATGGGCGTCCACTTGGGCCTTCACTATGGCTGCGTTTTGCTCCTCGATCATGTCGTAAGGCCTCTGAGGAAGAGGAGTGAGGCTTGGACCATATTTATATCGCTTGCCTCCGCCTGTACCTCATGTACTACCTCGACTCGTAGTGCTACGCACCATAGCTGCGGTGGCTCTCTTCCCCGATTGCTGAGGCAGCAGAGACGACTGACGTGGGGCGGGGTCCTGGGAGTGAGGGGAGGTGAGTGGTGTGCTCGGGAGGGGCTCAGGTGGCCTTTATATAGGCGGGGCGAGAGGCACGGGCTCGGGTGCCGCCGCTCACATCCGGCCACGCTCTGGCGACGGCCAGCGATCACGGGATGGCGCGGGAAGGCGATGAGGGAGGGAACGTACGAGCCGCAGAGGTCACGGAGACGAGCGGAGCTCGGGGACAAGAGGAGGAAGACGCCGCGGCGCGAACAGAGCCGGTCGGCTACAGCGCGTCCGTGGGCGCGCGGCGAGGAGCACCGACGGAGAAGCGGACGGAGGGGGAGATTGCTCCAGGAGGACGGCGACGACGCGGGCTAGCTGCTGGACACACTCACGCGCGCGAAGACGACGAGAGGGGGAGGGGCCCGAGCAAGAAACCATCCAGCTCGCATCCATGGCACGCCAAAGAGGCGGTCACCGCGTGAGCTGGCGAGGAGAAAGTGCCAAAGGCTGGAACATGTTGTCTAATGGTAAGTTCTTACAGGGGAGGTTTCAACTGCGGTGGTAGATCGATGAAAAGCTCTGTGGTTAAATGGTAATCAACGTGTGAAGTTTACTGCAGTAAACTTGGACGTGCACTGGTGATCAACAGGAACTTGATTGTGGTCAATGGAGTTGTCTGCGATGATTAACTAAGGAGGAGCTACAATCCTGGAGAGTTTGAGGAGAAATGAATCAAGGATTAATATAGTTGCTTTGCAACTGACCAAAATGGTCCAGAAACTTTAGTATGAGGATGCACTCACATGGTGATGCCACTTGGGCTCAAATTTGTCATAGGATGATGATTTGGTCATACAATGATGCTGTAAAAATTTCATGCCAATTGGATTTACCAAAATGGTACTTGCTTCACAAACATCCTTGCTGACCAGAAACTTGCAATAATTTTAGAGAAATATTGGCTAAGTGAAATGGTGCCAAATTTGGTGGAGAGATGTTATAAGGGTACAAGCACAATCTGGTAATTTATCAGGATTTTTGAAGCAATATAAAATGCACTTGCTTCACAACCTAGAAATATTGCTAGAATCAAAGATTTGGTCCTGTGCTCACATAGATGATTGGATGGGGCTGAAATTTGGAGGAGGGTAATTATATGAGCACATGAACGAGTGTGCAAAATTCCAACCCATTTGCATAACCCTAGCTTGCACTTCCTTCATAAAGCTTCTATTTGGATAGAAACTTTGAAAAATCACAAAGGAAGATTGGCTAGGCAAATAAAGTTGAAATTTTGTCATGGAGCAATTAATTGGATGAAATAACATGCCCAAAAAGTTTGGGAGCAAACAAGATAGGGTGAACGACACTTACTTCACAAAGTGCCACTCTGGACAGAATGGAAGAATGAATATTGGAGAATTATTTTTGAACTGACCAAGGTGATGTTTGGGCATATTTGAGCAACATATGACCCAAAGAAATTATAAGAATTATTTGGGAATTTTTGGATGGACAGAAATATAGGTTGCTTCACAACCTAGGGCAAAGAGGGTTATTCCTTTAATAGAAAAAGGAATATTCCTGAGAAAAAGAAATTAGGGTTCGGTCAAGCAGTGAAGTGGCATGATCTTGGAGTAGATTGGAGGATGATGAGTCACTTGGGAGAAGAAATGAAGATGATTTCCCAGGTGACAAGGCCACAGAACCACTCCAAAAAGAAAAACAGAGCAAAAACCAATAAATCAAAAAAGAAAAAGAGAAGGGCCAAAAACCAGGCTGTTACATCAGCCCACAACGACAACTAGGATACACGTTGGATTATAGATCATTCCCAACAAAACATTCTAGTAAGTAAAGTTTTTCTCACACAACAAATAACAAAGCGATGAAATGAACTTCAGCTCAACCACTCGTCGGCGTTGGAAACGCTTGCTTTGAACCAGAAGTGATTCTCTGGGAAGGGCCAGCTACTGTCAATCTCGAGACCAACGCAGGACTGATCATCAAGGCTGAAGCGGCCTATGTCAAGACCGATATTGGGACGGTAGGAAAGCATAGCAATGTCCGAGGTATAGATACAGTTGCTTCTCATAAATGGCAGTAACGTTGTGTCAACAGTAGCTGGATTGCCTTCCACCATCATTGGATAGTTTTGTCCAAGGAAGAGCGGGTTTCCTCCAAGACTTTCAATATTGAACCAGGGAGAAGGTGTTGGCGCTAGTACACTAGTATCCACCCCGAATACCCTGCAACGGATGTTGGAATAGGTTCGGAGAGTGCGAGCATGCGAGACAACACCTGCTTCCTTAGTAACATTAGCAGTGCCCTGTATACAGACAAGAAGAGGTGATCCATCAGAATAAGTTGCCAGGCGCCACTGAGTATACGGGTCCTGCTCGTCCTCATGCTCGTGATCATCAGCATCGTCATCTCCCCCTTGGTTATAAATTTTTTCAAGTATAGGTGGTGGAATGTTCACAGGACCTTGGAAACAGAAGAAGGTTAATTAATTAGTAAAGGGAAACTAGCTAACCCGCATGCATGTGGATGAAACAATTATAATTACGGTGGAAGACAAACGTACCGAAAGCACCAGGATTCCATGCAAAAACAGTGCCACGAGTGATGGCAGCAAACACAAGACCCTCGTATTGAATTGCATCACAGTACTCATCCGTGTACAGAAATTGATTTTTGAGCAATATCCATTAGGCGTGGAAGTAAGGACGGCAACAAGCTTGTCGAAGATAGCAACAACTTCATAGTTCGTGTAATCCCAAGAGCGGTTGGGAACTCGACAAATTGCTATCTTCCATAGACGACAGCCACCATGATCGTATTTGAAATCACGTAGAATACCGGTGTACTCAACCTCTGGGCAGCAGTCTGAGATTTTTGGAAGTGGAACCCGGTGACAAGTGTACACATTCACCAGTTCCCACTCGCAGTTGTACCCAATATAAACAACCCAATCTCCATTTGCGCCTCCCAAGCCTTGCCCTCAAGCGATGGCATCTTAACATCATACGTATCATTATCAAGCGGCATCAACTTGCACAAGGCGAGGCTTCCCTCATCCCCGCGCTAGTCAGCAGGGTCACGGCGAAGAAGATAGGGGAGATCAAACCGCTCCTAGACCCTTGGGTTCCTTGTAATGACGTTATTAGTTGAGTCAAGAATGGTGTTGAACGAACCTGCCATGTTAGCCATGGTGATGACGTTGCACTGATCAATGAGTTCCTCCACCACATCATCATTCAGATCGGGGCAAGAATAACGGGGTCGTTTCCGGCCTGTTCCCTCCATAAAGAAGATGATCGAACAATGGCAGAAGGAAGGGTGAAGGCAAATGGAGGGAGGAAGAGCGTGCGACAGCAGTTCCAAATCGAGAGGGAATGAAAGGCGAAGAGGCGGTGGACGGTTGCCACGGTACACGAAGAGGCGTCTGGGAGTGAACGGTTGCCACAGAGGCACACACCGACGACAAGGGCCGAGTGAACCGCATGCGTATATCGGACACACCTTGATCTGGCTGACCGTTTCTTTTGTGTTGCCTAATCACAAACAGTTCATCCAAGTGAACCGTATGTTGTATATCGCACACACCTTCATCTGGCTGCCCGTTTCTTTTGTGTTGCCTAATCACAAACAGTTCATCTGAGTGAACCGTATGGTGTGTATCGCACACGCCTTCATCTAGCTGCCCGTTTCTTTTGTTCCTCCTCATCGCAAACAGTTAATTTAACTGAACCGTATTCCCTTCATCGCACATGCAACTAAAACATGAACCGTGTTTGATGCACCCGTCATCGCAAACGTTTTATACATTTCTGACGGTTTTCATAGACCACCGTTTGCGATTCTTGCATCGCACACAGTTTCTTGAAGGGTCTCTGATCGTAGTGTCGCGTTAGCAGCATCCTGCAGTAGTGTAGCGGTGATAACACTGTCTTTCTCGCTTCAAAAAACACCGTATTTCTATCCTCAACGCTGGTTACAGATCCGGACGTATCCCCCTCTGCCGGTGAAGGGGAGGAGGGGCAGCGTTTAGGCCTTCGTCGACAGCGAGGGAGGAGACCCACTGCCGGCCGCATCGTTATCTCGGGCCGAGCGCCGGCGCGGGAGGTCCTCCGATCCCTTCGTCGTTGCCCTAGTGTGGGCGGATCTGGCCTCCCGCCGCCCACCTATCCACATCCCGACGACCTTCAGGTATATCTTCATTCGAAACTGCCCTAGCTCTACTTCCCCAGCTCACTACGTCGCTGCATGTGCATCATTTTCTACCTCTCAGCCCCTCTCGATCAGATGGTCCAACGTCATTTTTTTCTTCTATTGTTAGAGGTAAAGCTACTTCATGGAGTCGAATCTTGTACTTGGTTCAAACAAGAAATAAAGTGGGGGTGGGGGAATTTAGTATGTACATCAGACTTGGTACAAACAGGAAGGAAAGGGGGTGAAAGTAGTACAGACTGGTCATCCAACCGGTCTCTTGGCCGAAAAGGGAAATATAGGGGAAACGCTGTACACAGTGGTATGACTAGGACTAGATTTATGCTATCCACACATAGGAGTAGGTGCCTAGAGTGAACAAAAATGGGACCAACCCAGATATGTTTCTTGGATGTTTGTTTCTCGGGGCAACAAACTCTGAATCACCACTTTATGCCCCGGTTTAGGTACATGGTGCTGGACTGCTGGTGCACCCACTGTCCCATGCCCTTATACCAAATATTTAGTTGTTCTTAATCTAATGCCCCTGGAAAAAGGAAGCCATGCCACTGTTATAAGCCATGACAAGTTTAGCCAAATGTTTTTGCCTGTAATTGTTTGAGACTCTGACTATTTCCTCTGTAGCTTTTTGTGCAAAAAGGGATATCCATTTCACCTGGTTGCTGTTGTGACTTTTTGGTGCACTGCACAAAACACTTCTTAAAAGAAGTGACTTTTGTGTTGTTTAACTGGAATGTCAGAATGGAACAGTTGGTTCATTTCGGTGGAAATGCACAAAGGGACATATGTGTTCCAATCCTCATCATCCATATTGGCACCATAACCTTCCTTTAGGTAAGAATGATATTTAATGCATGCGTTCATCTCTATTTTGCGACTGCCATGACAAAATAATGCTATTGTTTACTAGTACACTTGTACTCCCTCACTGACAAAACCAATTTGAAATAGAAGGCCAATCATGTACTTGGTTTCACCAACTGGTGAGGAGAAAAAGAAACAGAGCTCGAAGAGGAAGAAAAGAAGAATAAAGAGGAAATGGAGATCACACGATGGTACCGTCCTATGTTATCCTTACATCTTGCTAGTGGTATTGTATTGCTGTGTTGCTACTAGTCTTAATTTACTTAGAAGACTAGTAAGATGCCCGTGCGTTGCACATAACATCAAGATGCATTTATATGAGTAGTTTATTTTGTGAGAGAAAATGATGAACGAGGGAAGGCCTTATTTACAAATGTGGAAAGGGCTGTGGGTACCTTTTTGCAAAATTGCCATAACACCAACTCTATTTTTTATATAAGAAAGTTGAGTAGAAAAGAGTAGAGTAGAGATAGATAGAGAGCTTGCAAAGTTGAGTAGTTATTAAGCTCCCAAAAAATGCTGCGACGTGAGAGCTTGCAAGATTCCCTGTTGGTTCCCTGCAGCAGGAGAATTCTTTACTGTTCGGCTCGGTAAAAGCGGCGTGGCTCAATCTGTCACGACAGAGTTGTGCGACCTTGCACGGTTAGGAGAAATGCTTGTGGGCGCAGCTGTAAGTGTGTGCTCTGTTTCTGTCGTGGGAAAGAACACAGGCGAACGATCAGCAAGCCTTGCACGCCCTCCTCTCTCGTCCGCTCCTATCCCCATCTCTCCCTGCAGTCGCCACCGCCACCTCCAATCCTGTCCACTTCTCCATTGTCGCCGCCATCGCCGACCCGTCCTTGCCTCTCTCACATCCGCCGATTGCTCGCCGCCGCCTAGACATTCCGGCAAGCAATCGCCCCCGTGGTTAACCCTAGCCCGGGGCGACCTCCCCGGCGAGCCCTAGCCCCTAGGCTTAGCATCGGCGTCGCGCCGCTTCTCCCAGCCCGCCCTTTTCTCTGCTGTCTCTAGCCCATGTCGCGTTCTCTGTACTGGGTGTACCTGAGAACGCGAGCGAGAGAGAAAGGATCACCTGGGTGCAAAGAAATTGAGGGGATGTGGCGGCCAGCGCAGGCTTGACCGCCATTGGAGGAGGTACAGCCGGGGGATGGTGGACGGCGGTGGGGCGGGCCGGCGGGAGTGCGGCCCGAGGCGGGGCGATGGTGTCATGGCCGGCACGGTGGTGGTGCAGGAGCCACAGCAGCGCGCTGGGGCTGGGGTTGTGCGTGCATGTGCGTGTGCTGTGCTAGGTGATGAGAGATTGAGAGAGAGTTGGGAGAGATTGAGAGTGAGATGATTGACACATAGATCATTGAGATATTGAGAGTAAGATGCAAGAGATTGGGCGTCTATTTGTACTTTTTGCTGCAATATGTGTTTTCTGATTATACAGAGTTTGTGCTACCGCAGTTTATAATTATTGAGGCTTTAAATGGTGCTGCTATATATCTATGCTTGCTCATATATAGAGATTGTGCGGCTGCCATTTGTGCTTATATTTATTATTGTTGTTATCCTACGCAGAGGCGTCAAATTGGTGTCGAGCACAGCATGTCGATCTAGGTAACCACGGTGTCTAACTTGCAGTAATTCAGAGTGTGAGCTTCAGAAGTTCCATCCCCTGCGATAGGTCCTGCGATATATGTGCGATGTCTATAGAGAAGCTTGATTTCATTTCCGTTTAGTTGAGTCAAGTTCACCCATGCATATTTTCAGAAATTTTGTGAATATGTGCTACAATTTAATTTTAGTTCTTTGAACAAGGTTGTTCGAGTAGTAAACTAGTAATTCAGCCTGGTGTTGTCCGAGTAGTAATTTAGCCTGGGGATGCATAATCTAGATCAGATATGGTGCCTGTGGAGCCTGCTTACTGCATGAATGTATTTGAGATAGATACTGAAGGACCCTCCTAGCAACTTCAGTTATCTTTGCTCATGGTAACCAATGGTGCAGGCAAAGGCAGAGCTAGACTAATTCAGAGATGTCCTGCCTCCTTCTCTTCTTTCTGAATTTTTAGTTGTAGCTTTTTTTTGAATTGGTAGATGTTTTTTTGCTTTCAGATCCCAAATCTGTTGTAGGTTGCATTAAGGCTAACAATACGCCTGCAAGAGGGGGAAATGTGAACCTCAGGACTGAAAAATGGCGCAGCAAAGCGCGCGTTAGTTTCTAGTACCTACTAATGGGCGCACTCTATGGGAAACAGACGGTGGAAAACCGGCTGCACTGTTGGCAGAAGTGGAGGCAACAGGCATACGGACGGCTGTAATACGGATGCGAGAGGAAGAAAGGGCGCTGAAACTTCCCTCCCGTGCGATTGGTTGGGTTTGGAGTCTGCCTCATACCAACGCCTCGCAACCTCAAAATTTAGTGTTTCGATCCGCGCGGCCACGCCCATGGGTCGTCGTCCGCCGGCGCATCCTCGTGCCACCGCCGCTCACCCGATGCGCCCTGTCCCCACCTGATTCGCTGATTTCCCGGAGCTCTCTCCACCACGGCAGTCATAGAGGACCTACCTCGGCGTCCGACAACGCTCGTGGGGAACATGGGTGGCAGAGATCACCGATCGGGAGACCCACCGACGGAAGTGAATCGGGTCGTTCCACATGGCGGAGCTCGCGGCGATGGAGCATGACTGGTGGCAAGTTCGGTTCCATGGCGGCGATGCGAGGCTGAACTTCCCGTTCGGGACGGTGTCAGTCCACCTCGTCCCGCCGAAGCCGGGTGTGGTAAGCGTGGCAATGGCGCGGGAGGATCAAGAGGTGAGGGAGCGCCTCGAGGCGGAGGCCACTACCGAGGCGTACATGGAGGATCTTCGCCGCCAGCACCTGGAGCTCGTGGATGCGGAACGGGCGATATTCATTGACAATGGGCGGGATGTCATCGGCATCTCCGACGACGAGGTGGAAGGCTGCGAGGAGGGCGGCAAGAAGGACGGCGAGGAGGAGGATTTCAACATCGAGGAGTTGCGGAGCATCTTCCCCGACTGCGACGACTTTGGCACGGACTCAACTCTCACCGAGGGTGGCCTTACGAGGAAGGATTGGCTTGACCTCCACTATGGTCGTTGAAGTTGAGTAGTTTTTAGTGTTTTAAGTTTAGTGTAGTTTAAGTTTAAATTTATGTTTAATGTTCGGTTGTCAAGACTATCTATGTTGAATTTATATTTAAATGCATGCAAATTTCGGTTGAAATTAGATTGAATTTATGCAAATTTACATTTTACTCCGCTAAATTTAGAAAATCGGCTAGAACCGATCAAAATTTAGTGGTGTATAAATACCCCACTAAGATTTACTTGACCGGATACTCTATTATTTTTTAAAGGATCGATTAGAAATGCCCGAGAGGCCAGTAGGCGGCTTTGCTACACCTTTTTGAGGCCCAGTAACCAAACTGGGCGTTGTTACGGTGATTCGGCCTTTAAGATGACTCTGCTAGAGTTGCTCTAACAAATCATGGAGGAGTTGCACATGCATCTTTCCAACTTTTTCATCTTTCATATGCTTTTAATTTTTTGATACTGCACTGCAGACCCTAATTAGTATTGTACTTCTTCCGTGTCAAAATATAAGACATTAACTAATTAAAAAACGTCTTATATTTTGATACAGAGGTAATACGACAAAACATTGTTAGGAAAGCAACCGCATCTGCCTGTTGAAGTTTCTGTGTGCAATGATTAATCTCTTGACATTCGCCCGCATGTTAAGCAGATAGATGCTTTTCTTGAGGTTCTCATCACATTCCTTGCAACAGAGTGATTGTGGCTTTCTGCGGCAGTGATGATGACTGGGGACATTTCCTTGTTTTGGATCAAGTGGTGGGCACGACTAGCCTGTAGATGAGGCGACTCCTGTAAAATTTCTACGGAAATCCTTGTAAATTTTTTTATGAAAATCCTACGCTTGGTAGAATGGTAGGAGCACAACATCTAAAGTTTTAGTTCTTTTTTGACAGCATCTAAAGTCTTATTTGGCGGTATCCTTGTAAATTTTTATGAAAATCCTGCGCTTGGTAGAATGGTAGGAGCATCTAAAGCTTTAGTTTTTTTTACAGCATCTAAAGTTTTATTTGGCGATATCCTTGATAAGTTGCTTTTCGAAGAAATAAAGAGCGTGGCGCGGCCGTACATTGCGTATTTTTTTGACAAAGAGAATATATTAATATTGCGGAGATACCAATTATACCTGGCCTGTGTACCAACTAGTATACATTGCAACCACGTGACACACGTGGTAAGCAATTCAAATAATTCAAAAAAAACAAGTGTACATTGCACACTTGAGGTTCTCCCGTACATTCGGAAGAAATTCCAGCCCACATTCGGTCGGTGCCGGTGGCGATGACGCCCGTGGGTGTCGTTCCCTTCCTTGAAGGCGTCGCCAAGGTGTGTCAGCATCTCCTTTGCTCGCTCTTGGGATTGGTAGAGGTCTTTGGGCGAAAGCCTAGGTTCAAAGTTGAACCGGCGTGATGGCGGCGTCTCATCATCGCTACTCTGTTGGGAGCATCGCGTTTGAAGACATGGTCTTGAGATTTCATGTTGTACTACTTCCTGTGCTCGCCATTGTCCAAGGTGAGCTTCAGAGGCGCAATGTACGTTGTAGCCGGTGAGTCGAAGACGGTGGCTTTAGTGGACCGACCAAGTTCCGCCATCTACTTGCCACCTCCTTTAGGCATCAAGGGTGGATGGTGTGACGACGACGGAAGTTCTTCGGAGTTGGTGTTGTCTTTGGAGATGACTGCCGTTGGTCGAGACGCGGTGTTGTTGCTTAGTATTGGACAGATTCCTTTTTGCTTTGTAGTTGTGTTGTCGGCGGTGACTGTCGTTGGACTAGCCCTCGTGTGGAGTTTTTGCTGCGCTTGTTGTTCGCAACATGTTGTAGTCGTCTTGTAATAAAAATTCTTCATTCTATAAAAATATGATACATATTCGCGTACTCTAAAAAAAGGTTCTCCCGTGCATTGCACACTTGGTAAGGACTTGTAAATTTTCTTTTCAATGTGGTTTTTCTTTTCTTATCTTATCTTATACCTAAAGAAGTTGATCCCCACTGCCTTAGTTATCTCAACATGAGCCTTCCACCTCATCAAATGTGCCACCTCAGCACATATTTTCCTAAAAAAAATCAGTAGAAAAAACCATTTAGTTTGATGACATAATCACCCCTATTGTTCTTCCTATTCTGTTAAGCCACATCATCAGGAAGGTCCCACCTGGAAAACACTTTGCCCCTTCCAATACCTTTCCTAGATTAAACTAGAGCGCATTCCATATGATCCATGAGACAGGCATGCTGAGGGTCAACATGGCCTTACGGTGGGTAGTGTTGGGCTTCGACATGTTGGTCCACCAGTTCTTGACGGTACGCGCATTCCTCCATTGGTCCATCAACAAGGCTTCTAATCCAAGCCACTCCTTCACCATCCTCCACACACGCAAAGTGAATCGACATTTGTAGAAGATATGTGGCACCGCCTCATTGGCCCTCTTGCAGAGAGCGCAAAGATCATACTTAGGCCAACCCCACTTGTGCAAGCGATCTACCGTCCAACGCATGTTCCGCAGAGCCAACCAAGCCAAGAATTTGACCTTGGGAGGGGTCCAAGCCTTCCACACAATCTTGTTCAAGATGGTTGACGTGGATCCAAAGAATTGTGCTTTGTATGCAGAAGACGCCGAATTTTCTTTTCAATCTTGGCGCGCCCTGGTAGGTTGTGCCCACCTCGGTGGCCTCCCGAACCGCCTCTTTGCTCTATAAATGCCCTAAAAATCCAGAAAACCTACGGGAGTCGACAAAAAACAATTCCAGCAGCCGCAACTTCCAGAACACCAGATCCAATCTAGACACCATCACGGAGGGGTTCATCATCCTCATTGGTGCCTCTCCAATGAAGCGTGAGTAGTTCATCATAGACCTACGGGTCCGTAGGCAGTAGCTAGATGGCTTCCTCTCTCTCTTTTGATTCTCAATATGATGGTATCTTGGAGATCTATTTGATGTAACTCTTTTCGCGATGTGTTTGTTGGGATCTGATGAACTTTGAGTTTATGACCAGATCTATATCTATGAAAGTTATTTGAGTTTCTTTGATCTCTTATATGCATGATTACTTATAGTCTCATATTTCTTCTTCGAATCTTTGGTTTAGTTAGGCCAACTAGATCAATTTTTCTTGCCATGGCAAGAGGTGCTTTGTGATGGGTTGGATCGTGCGGTGTTCTTTCCCAGTGACAGAAGGGGCGGCAAGACACGCATGTATCGTTGCTATTAAGGATAACAAGATGGGGTATATTCTTACATGAATAGATCTTGTCTACATCATGTCATCGTTCTTATTGCATTACTCCGTTTCTCCATGAACTTAATACACTAGATGCATGCTGGATAGCGGCCGATGTGTGGAGTAATAATAATAGATGCAGGCAGGAGTCGGTCTACTAATCTTGGATGTGATGCCTATATAATGATTATTGCCTAGATATCGTCATAATTATTTAAGGTTCTATCAATTGTTCAACAGTAATCCGTTTACCCACCGTATGCTATTTTCTCGAGAGAAGCCACTAGTGAAATCTACAGCCCCTGGGTCTATTCTCCATCATATTTGCTTTGAGATATATTTTTATTCGCTTTTATTTTTAGATCTATATTATCAAAAACCCAAAAATACCTTGCTGCACTTTTTTATTATTTATTTTATTTCACGTTTTGTCGAGAGCTATTTATTCAATCTACCACAATGCTATCTATCTTTTTACCCGAGAGGGATTGACAACCCCACTTACGCGTCGGGTTGCAAGTATTTGTTCTTTGTGTGTAGTTACCGTTTATATAATGTTGCTTGGTTCTCCTACTAGATTGATACCTTGGTTTCATAACTGAGAGAAATACCTACCGTAGCTGTGCTGCATCATCCCTTCCTCTTTGGGGAAATACTGACGTAGTTCAAGCGACATCAACTGCCCACTTCATAAACTTGTGGCCGTGTTTACTGAGCTCAGATTTTGCTTGGGGAAAAGCAATATAAGCTTGGGGGAGCTGATATATCCCATTTTGTATCACTATTTCTTATTATAATTTAATCTTTGTCAATGATATCTTGCACCTTAATGCTCAATTCTAATGCCTTTTCCCTTCAATTTTCTTGTAATGCACGAAGAGGGAAATTATAATTTACTCTTTGTCAATGATATTTTGCACATTAATTCAATTTGCATGTACTCATGTGTTGTAGCAGTGGCCTAGTTGCAGCGTGAACAGGGTGGTCCATGGACCACCTTGTAAATCGGCCCAATACTTCATTGTAGATGTAAAAAGCTATATTTCACTGCACCTCTAAAAACACCAGCAGCCCACAACACACGCTCAAGGCTCAAGCTCAAAATGAACGAACGCACGATTTGATCGCTAGCTTCCTTGTTTCCTTCGTAAGTCACCCACTTGAGGGAAATTGATGTTTGCTACAAACATCCTCACCGGGGGGAGGGACCCTACATTAGAGGAAGCACGAGACGATAGTTGGCAACGCGTGCACGGGGCAGGCCAAACCATCGTGGCAGGAAATCCACCAACTCCCATCTGCCCAATTAAAATTATGATTTCCATCTTCTTCAGTTCAAATTATGATTTTGCCTTCAAGATTTGAGTAAGTTTAATTGTCACCGCGAATGGGAAATTATAATTGATAAATTGAGACGACTGATTAAAGATTACTTTGATTTCATTCGAACGGACATTGATAAATTGATCTTTTTATTGTAGAATTGTTGCAAAGTCAATCTTATTGACATGTTCTTTTGATAAATTATATACTAGTGTGCAGTGATGGAGCTCGACAAATCTGTCACGAGAGAGCAAAAGACAGAATATGAGTTGCAAATTTAAACTTGTTGATACGTTCTTTTAATAAATTATATACTAGTATGCAGTGCCATAGTTAGACGAAATTTATCGGGGGAGGAGCAAAGACTGAATATAAGGGTTGGGGGCCCATAAATAAGTTGTTCATAAATTGGTTCAAACATGTGTGTTTGTGTGTGTGTTGGGGGGAGGGGGGGGGGGGGGGGGGTGGATTTGCCCCCTAGCTAAATATCTCGGACTCTACTAGTATGTTGGTATATTGTATTTGTGGTGTAAATGTTTGTATATCAATTGGACCACCCCGACACGAAGTCCTGGAGCACGGCATCATCGTGACTGCTTTAGTGGGGAAAGACGACATGTTGGGGTTTGGCACTTCGCACAATGTCGTCCCCTGGCTTGGCACTTCTGGTGTTTCAGTTTTTGGCTATGCCAACCAACCCAAAGGATGCACCAGCGCTGCTCAAGTACATCGCCTCCAGCTTGCACCTAACGACCACAATCAAGTTACAATAGACGGTTCTCGATATAGGGTCGGTGCCGGCGGTTGCTTCATGCTCCTCTCTAAGGCCGTTGCGGAGCTTTGCTCGCATCCTGAAACCAGACACTGGGAGACAACATACTCGCGTATGGGACACCTAACTCTCCGGTTGCGCACATAGGCCAATAGCTCTGCATGGTGATTTCCTCATAAATTCAGGAACATCAATGGCATGCCACACGCCAGTAGCATGGCGGCTTTGTTGCAGGCAGCGTTCCCGGACTAGAGTGCGACGATGATCAAGTCGGCGATGATGACCAGGTCAAAAAATTCCCATCTAAGCTCACACATAAATAAATTCTTCATAAATTGGTTCAAACAATGGGTGGGGGGGCATTGGACCCCTCAACTAAATATCTCCGTCTATGATAGCATGCTGGTATTTTTGTATTTGTGGTGTAAATGTCTTTTATATTAACTAGGACAATGTCCATGCGTTGCAAAGGGATATAAATAAATTTACCTTCGCATATTAATGTGATTGTGTAAATAAATGTTTATCAAATTCTATCCGTGATTTACCTTATATTTTGTTGAGAAGTTTGTAAGTAAATTAAAGTAAAACTGGTTCGAAAGATAAATAAATTAAAGTGGTTGGTTAACATACGGGGAAGGTTGGACAAAGGACAGAAGGAGTGGTGTGTAGAAAAGTGAAACATAAAACCTTACGTCCTTCCCACTTCATCCTTCTTCAAGATGAAGTAGTCATCAAAGGACCGGACGCCATGGTACAGGCGATCGAAGCATTTTTGCGCATCCAATTATCGCGCGAAGAGGGCATCTGGGGTAAAGTAGTCGTCCATCAGCATCAAATGGCCACACGCCCGGTTGTGGTTGAGCACTCGATGGCCCTTGATTGATCCTGTGAAACATGCTCCTCCGCACGCTCTGCGTCTGCAAGCACCTCCTACATCATCGCCGTCTCATACGTGTAGTCCTCCTCGTATGACGACCCAACATAGTGCTCATAGATGTACTCCATATCTGAATTCATTTCTTCAAAGAAGAATGGGCAACAAATTTAGCTTTGGCAATTTACCGAATAGTTGCCGGGCATGGTGAGCATCGTAGGAGCAGATGGTACCTGAGTGGCAGTCTGAGGAGAGGTGTGCAACGGTGGCGAAGAAGAAGCGATGTGGAGCCTAGGTGTATCGCTGGAGCTGACGGACTCTTCAAGTTCCGGCAGGGGTGTGGCGTGGCGGCCTGGGTGATGGAGTGGCGACGAAGGCAAGAGAGGAAAATTGAAGGAGAGGAAATGGGAGGATGGAGTTGCGGGGTCCGGAAGGGGTTTTGGGTGGGCCGGGGTGGCGAAGTCCTACCCCCTCACCCGCCCACACACACTTTGTCTAGTGTTTGCAGGAAAAGGTACGTTCAGACCGCTCGGCAGACCGATACATGTCCGCGTTGGATGGTTTCCGTGATCCGGACCACATTGCACAGACGATTGCGGGCGGTTTAAGGATCCGCATTGGAGATGTTCCAAGTACTACTAATCTCTACCTAATAATAAAGGGACTATTGCTTCTGGTAGTCCTCATAATGATTGTGACGCGGAGCATCCCTCGTCCGTCCACATGGACACTCCATCACCACCACAAGCACCGAAAGGACCAATGAGAAGAGCACGTGCACGCGCCATTGAGAACGAGGTCAATTCTTTCCTCTTCGAGTTTCGTTCGGATTCACATGAGAATTGGGTTCTACCTCAAAGAGTCATGTTATGCATTCTTAGGTACTTCGGAGATCGTCACGAGGAAGCACGGAGGAATCACCAAGTTCACCCGGAGACCCAAGTAGAAGGAGAGGGAGAAGAACGCGAAGGATCGGAGACCCCCTGGACACCCCGGGTGCCCAGACATGAGGACCCCAGGTGCCCGGGCCTACGGCCGGAGGGTAGGCAAGGCCCCTAGACACCCTGGGTGCCCGGGCCCCCTCCTCCCAGGCGACGCTCCGGGTGCCCGCCCCCCTCCCTCGCTGGAGTTGCTGCCACCTCCCCGGGTGCCCAACCCCTCCAGCCGGCCTCCTGCCTGGTCCGGGTGCCCGGGCCTTGGACCCCCGGGTGCCCGGCCTCCTCCCTACAGCCGCGTGGAACTACCCCGGGTGCCCGGGCTTGGAACCCTCGGGTGCCCGGGCCACCTATAGCCCCGGGCTCTGATCGGTCCGGGTGCCCGGTCCCCTTTGCCCTAGGTGCCCGAACCCTTCGAGAGTGCCTGCGTGCACTATGGACTTTTGACCCTTGTACCCCTCTCTCCCTCATGTCTCGTCCCTAGCCTTTAAGTACTTATCTCCTAGCTCATTTGAGAGGTGAGCAAAGTATTTGATAGACACTAGGGAGCTTTGATCCTTGTATCCCCTCCTCTTGGAGATCAAGCCTCCACCTTGGGAAGAATCCTTTGGATTACCAAGGCCTCCTCTTGGAGAAGATCAACATCAAGACCTCATCTCCTAGGAGTGGGAAGAACTTTACCCTAGTGCTATTTTCCTTGAATTGTGTTTGAATACTTATGGATCTAATGTATGCTACTCTAGTGGATGTGTTATTTGGGTTTGTTTGAGTGATTTGTTCCTTGTGTTTGAAGGAAATATGCCCTAGAGGCAATAATAAAGTTATTATTTATTTTCTTATTTCATGATAAATGTTTATTATTCATACTAGAATTGTATTAACCGGAAACTTAGTACATGTGTGAATACATAGACAAAACAGAGTGTCACTAGTATGCCTCTACTTGACTAGCTCGTTGAATCAAAGATGGTTAAGTTTCCTAGCCATAGACATGAGTTGTCATTTGATTAACGGGATGACATCATTAGAGAATGATGTGATTGACTTGACCCATTCTGTTAGCTTAGCACTTGATCGTTTAGTATGTTGCTATTGCTTTCTTCATGACTTATACATGTTCCTATGACTATGAGATTATGCAACTCCCGAATACCGGAGGAACACTTTGTGTGCTACCAAACTTCACAACGTAACTGGGTGATTATAAAGGTGCTCTACAGGTGTCTCCAATGGTGTTTGTTGAGTTGGCATAGATCGAGATTAGGATTTGTCACTCCGATTGTCGGAGAGGTATCTCTGGGCCCTCTCGGTAATGCGCATCACTATAAGCTTTGCAAGCAATGTGACTAATGTGTTAGTTGCGGGATGATGCATTATGGAACGGGTAAAAAGACTTCTTGGTGACGAGATTGAACTAGGTATTGAGATACCGACGATCGAATCTCGGGCAAGTAACATACCGATGATAAAGGGAACAACGTATGTTGTTATGCGGTTTGACCGATAAAGATCTTCGTAGAATATGTAGGAGCCAATATGAGTATCCAGGTTCCGCTATTGGTTATTGACCGGAGATGTGTCTCGGTCATGTCTACATAGTTCTCGAACCCGTAGGGTCCGCACGCTTAAGGTTCAGTGACGATTTATATTATGAGTTATGTAATTTGATGACCGAAGGTTGTTCGGAGTCCCGTATGAGATCTGGGACATGACAAGGAGTCTCGAAATAGTCGAGAGGTAAAGATCGATATATTGGAAGGCTATATTCGGACATCGGAAAGGTTCCGAGTGATACGGGTATTTTTCGGAGTACCGGAGAGTTACGGGAATTCGCCGGGAGGAGTATTGGGCCATACCGGAATAGAGGAGGCAGGCCAAAGGGAAGGAGGTGTGTGCCCCCCCCCCATGGGTCCGAATTGGACTAGGGGAAAGGGGGTGGCGCCCCCCTTGCCCTTTCCTACTCCCTCTCTCTTTCCCTCTTTCTTCTCTCCTACTCCAGAAAGGAAAAGGGGAATCCTACTAGGACTTGGGAGTCCTAGTAGGACTCCCCACACTTGGCACGCCCCCTCTAGGGCCGACCTTCTCCTCCTCCCTCCTTTATATACGTGGGCAGGGGGCACCCCATAGACACACAAGTTGATCATTGATCTCTTAGCCGTGTCCGGTGCCCCTTCCACCATAATCCACCTCGGTCATATCGTTGCAGTGCTTAGGCGAAGCCCTGCGCCAGTAGCTTCATCATCACCGTCATCACGCCGTCGTGCTGACGAAGCTCTCCCTCGACACTCAGCTGGATCGAGAGTATGTGGGACGTCACCGAGCCGAACGTGTGCAGATCGTGGAGGTGCCGTACTTTCGGTACTAGGATCGGTCGATCGTGAAGACGTACGACTACATCAACCGCATTGTCATAACGCTTCCGCTTACGGTCTACGAGGGTACGTGGACTAGACTCTCCCCTCTCGTTGCTATGCATCACCATGATCTTGCGTGTGCGTAGGATTTTTTTTAAATTACTGCGTTCCCCAACAGTGTTCTTGAGTGTTCTTCCTATTTTCCCTCTCCAAGTGTGAAAAGATCCCCTCTAGGGTTTCACCCTACAACATCTTGGTATCATGAGCAAGGTTGATTCACATCTTGGAGTCCCACCCACCAATTTGTTAGCTTGATTTTGTTGTTTTTCGTCCTATTTCGAAAATCCCCAAAAAAATAGCCCCAAAAAATTTTCTTGCAATTTGTTCGATCTTGTGAGATTTGTTTTTTTGGGTCCATGGATTTGTTGTTTGGCAAGTGGATCTAGCCCCTACCCATCAATCCCCACCCTTCCCACCACGAAATCCACCGAATTTGACCATTTCCCCAGAATTTCCACCCAAATCGGACACCCCCGGGCTGTTTGCCCCGGACCACCCCGGGCACCCACACCTCCCACCCCTGGGTGCCTGCACCCCCCCGGAATCAGCCCAACTACACCTCCATTTTGGCCATAACTTTCAACTCCCAATTCCATTTTTTTGTTCTTTAGCTCGTTTGGAAGCTCTTAACATCCCCCATCCACATATATCCTTACCAACACCATTTGCCTCCATTAAAAATTTCACCTAAAAAACATCCACCTTCCGCATTTGACCGATCTTGAGTTGCGGTTTCCGTTTCCTAAGGTGTTTCGGCTACTTAGGAACGTGTGACATCGACATCACCGCCATTCACCATCGCCTCGGAGTCGTCTTCGCCAACGATCTTTACCGTTGACAGCGCTAGCCGTAAGAAATGACGGTAACCTCGATGACACTTAGTTCATTTTCCTTGCTTTTGCATTGATAACCGAGCCATTTTGCGTCACTTACCCATCGAGACTAGCGAGTTGAGAATTGCCGGGCCACGCCACTAGTAGGAAAAGGGGCTTTTACCCCGGTTTGTAAGGGCCTTTTGTCTCGGTTTTCGAACCGGGACTAAAGGGTCGTTACTAAAGCCCTAACCCTTTAGTCCCGGTTCTTACACGAACCGGGACAGAAGGTCCTCCACGTGGCCGCTGCTGCCAGCCCAGGCAGGGGGCCTTTGGTCCCGGTTGGTGCCACCAACCAGGACCAATAGGCAGGGCCTTTTGTCCCGGTTGGTATCACCAACCGGGACCAATAGGCAGGGCCTTTTGTCCCGGTTGGTGTCACCAACCTGGACCAATAGGCATCCACGTGTCAGCATTTCAGGGGCTGGGGTTTTTGTTTTTTTTGAAAGGGGGGGGGGGGTGGGGGGGTTAATTTAGGTGTTTCATATATTGTGCTAGCTAGCTAATTAATAGAGAGAAGTGTCCTCTCTTATCTCCGTGCTTGGTCGACGCTACGTACTATATACGTATGGAGAGGACTAGACACGCTAGCTAGTAATCAAATGAAGGAAACAGAAGATCGTCATGAACATATGCATACAGAGAGAAGTGATATCGACCACCTCTCCTTCTCCGAGAGATTGGTCGAACAACAAGTTCTCGTATATCTATCCGACACTACCGGCTACATATATACAATAATTATCTCTTACAATACAATCTCCTAATTAAATTGTAAGAACACAGGGTCCACATAGTATTCTCCGTTTTCAGCGATCACGTGGTCAAGGAAGAATGCCGCCAATTCCTCTTGAATTGCTCGCATACGATCTGGTGCTAGGAGTTCATCCCGCTTCCGAAACATCTAATTTGAAGAAGGGGGTCAATACATATATATATGAATAAATGAAACTCAACACAAATGATGGTAATAAAATAAAATTGTGAATATTATTGCTTACGCACTTCATATTGTTCGTCAGAGTAGCCCCGCTCACAGGTCGTGTAGCGGATGGACTCGCAAACGTAGTATCCACAGTAATTATTCCCGGGTTCCTGCCACAACCACTTTACAAGAAATAGAGGTCAATCAAACTGATAAGCAAGCATGCTAAATGGTATTGATGAAACTAGCGCTTGAATCACTAGGAGATGCGCGGAACATGCTACTATAGTACTTACTTTCGGGTGTTTAAATTGCAGCTTCTTCGGCAGTCCCGGAGCTTTTGTGGTGAATTTTCTCCAAACCCTGCCAGACAAAGAAAACAATTACTTGATATCAGGAAATGAACAAAGTTGCTGATATGGTGGATAATGATCGATTTAACTTACTTCTCGAGCATTTGAGTCATGTTCGCATAGTCCTGGGGATCTTTTCGTCTCGAGTCTAAGACGGTTACTACTCCCTGCTCAAGCTTAATCTCTAGGAGAATATAGTGGAAGCTGCGCATGCATGCATAAGTCATCAATTACATTACCATAACCTGGACTAATAAGGGAAACCGAATATGCACAAGACAGTAACACTCACTTGAAGTTGTAAGGAAAGAGTATTATATCTTTGTTTTGATTTAATACCAACGATCGTAGCAAGTTGGCCTCGGCTTCTTTGGCATGTTTTTCAACCGTATATGCATCTATGAGATTTGTGTTAATGAACCCAATATCACCGATTTGTCTTTTCTTCAATTCGGCGATCTTCAATCTGCATAATATAGTGAGGATAATTATAAATACATGCAATGAAAGAGCTGACCTATATAGAGAGACTTAATGACAGAAGTAGTACTACTTACAGACAGTAGCAAGTGATCGTTGTTTTATCGAGGGCCTTTTGATTGTAAAACTGGAAGAAATCCTCAAATGGAACATTCAGCAGTTCAATTCCAACGAGGTCATGCTCCGGTTTAACTCTCAGCGTCAAAGTATTCATCCCATCAGACTCTCTGCAGGTTTTCATGTACCAATCATGTAATCTTCGCATCATCGTTGTTAGAGATCTTTCATCTTTGACGAGAGGCTTCCCGTAATGGTATTTGTGTTCGTCCACCTCCATGATTTCATAATGTACATCGTCGGGCAGGTAATCTCCAAGATTGCTATAACCGGCCACCATCCTCGGATCATTAGCGACGATGTCTTTTGACACCTTGAGCGGGGGGCACGATTGGTTCGCTTGTTCGCCGAGCTGGGCAATTTTTTTCCCAGCTCGTCGTTCTTTTAACCTTTGATCACTGACAGTACTTCCCGACCGCTCCGCTTCGGCATATGTCTTTGCAAGAATGCGCTCATAGTTGCCTCTCGGCGGAGACTTTGGTGGTTTTGTCAGGGCAGCCAGAGTGCGCTTTGCTTTCACCGGATCTACCTTCTCCTCCGGAGGTGGATGTTTCTTTGCTTTCACCCCTTCAAAGAAGTTTGTCACTTCGGCTCGCACGATCTTCCTGGTTTCCTCCTCGGTCCTCTCGTATGGTAACTTCTCTGGAGTCTTCAGAGAAGGACCGAATCTGTATTGCCTCCCGCCTCTGGCAGCTGTACTGCTAGACGCCGGCAGAGCAGACGGAGCGGCTGCGGCTGTCTTCTTTCCTTGCTTACGAGGCGGAGGAGAAGGACTACGACGCGCCAGAGCAGCCGGAGCGGCGGCGGGTCTCTTCCGCCCTTGCTGACGAGGCGGAGAAGGAGGAGGCTGGCTACTCTGGCGCGCCGGCGCAAGCGGAGAAGGAGGTGGAGTGCTGCCACGCGCCGGAGAAGGAGGCTGTGTGCCCTGATCACTCGCCGGAGGAGGAGGTGGAGGAGGAGGCGGAGTGCCGCCACGCACCGGAGAAGGAGGCTGAGTGCCCTGATCACTCGCCGGAGGAGGCGGAGGAGGAGGCAGAGTGCCCTTACTCGCCGGAGCCGTCCAGTTCGGAAGGTTGATGAGCTCCTTCCGCCATAGGCACGGAGTCTTCAGAGCTAAACCCAGCCGAGTCTCCCCTTCACCGGTAGGGTGGTCAAGCTGGAGGTCCTCAAATCCCTCCGTTATTTCATCCACCATCACCCTAGCATATCCTTCTGGAATCGGCCGACAGTGGTAGGTTGCGCCGGGTTCAGGAGGTAAAACAGAGCCAACAGCCGCCTTGACTTTGAAGTTCTGCCATTGCGCCATAAGGTGGCAATGTTGAGACTCCGTGATAGCATCCACGGGGTAGCTAGCAGGAGCCGTCAAGACATGCTCCAGCTGAAGCAGCTCGGTGGAAGCCACGCTGCTTCTCCGCTGAGATGGCGGGGTAGCTTCGGGGGTAGTTTCGGCATGTCGATTGCCGTCTCGTTCCTCTAGCGCTTGAACCCTTTCGTGCAGCTTCTGAATTTGGGTCTGCTCCATTTTTTTCCTCCTCTCCTGGCTTTTGTAACCGCCTGCGTCCGGAAAACCAGCCTTCCACGGAACGGAGCCTGGCGTGCCTCGTGTCCGTCCAGGGTGCTCAGGATTCCCGAGGGCCATTGTGAGCTCGTCGTTCTCTCTGTCTGGAACGAACGTCCCTTCCTGCGCTGCATCGATATATTGCTGAATCTTCTTGACTGGTATTCTCAAAAGCTCGTTCGTCCAAACGCACCTCCCTGATACAGGGTCCAAGGTTCCGCCAGCCCCGAAGAACCAAGTCCGGCAACGGTCTGTCCAGTTCATTGTCTGTGGTTCGATCCCTTTTTCAAGCAGATCATTCTCAGCCTTGGCCCACTTAGGCCGGGCTTTGAGGTAGCCACCTGACCCCGTGCGATGGTGAAGCTTCTTCTTCGCAGCATTCTTCTTGTTTGTCGCTGACATCTTCTTACTCTTTTCCGATGTCTTGTGGGCCACAAATGCGGGCCAGTGATCTCTGATCTTCTCATACCGGCCGATGAATTCTGGTGTCTCTTCTTTGTCGACAAACGTTTTCAGCTCATTCTTCCACCTCCTGAATAGGTCTGCCATCTTCTTAAGAGCATGAGACTTGATTAATTGCTCTTTAACTGGCTTCTCCGGATCCTCCTCTGGCGGTAGGGTGAAATTTGCCTTCAGCTCAGTCCAAAGATCATCTTTCTGCATATCATTGACATAAGACACCTCAGGGTCTTCCTTCTTAGGCTTATACCATTGCTGGATGCTGATCGGGATCTTGTCCCTAACTAGAACCCCGCACTGAGCAGCAAATGCATCCTTTGTCCGGATGGGTTCAATCGGTTGGCCGTCGCGCGCGATTGCTGTGATCTCAAACCTTTCATCCGAGCGCAACTTTCTCTTCGGGCCTCGTCTCTTTACCGCAGTTGTGCTCGATCCGGAGGGCTAGAAAAAAGAAGAAAGACGAGTGTTAATTAATATGTGTACATACCAAAACAATGAATGCATCAATTAGCTAGTCAGCACAGGCTTAACTAATATATTTACCTGGCCGGACTCTGTTCGGTCACCGGAGCCGTCACCACGGGCTCCTTCTTGCACCAGCATTGGGTCACCGGAGCCATCATAATCATGTCTTTCCTCCTCCACTCTTCGATCACCGTAGCCTGCTTCTTCACCCTGTTCTTCCAGACCATCATTGTCGTTAAGATACGACAAGATATCACCTCCGGCTAAGATTATGTCCCCCAACACCTCTTCTGCTTGCTCGTCTCGTCCGTGCTCCATTGTTTCTGCAAATATTACAACATGGCAATTATTACACAAACATGACAGCAGGTGGTTAGTGCAAACGTAGACCTAGCTTATTCCGGGTTTGGGGTGGCCTCGGCAACGCTTCAAGGGTAGGGGCGCGGCGGGAGGGGGTAGGAGACCGACATCGTTTTTTTCTAGGGTTTGGGTGTCCTCGAGAGTTTTGGTCGAGCGAGAGGGCCGGGGGGTGCTCCCGTGGTATAAGTTATCACGGTCGAGAGGGGGTATAAATATCGACCGTCCATCATGTCGAAGTTATCTGGGAGGGAGTTATATATATCGACAACGACGACATACATACATGGGAAAATAATGTTATCGGGGAGGGGGTATATCGACCCCCCCATGTGTTGAAGTTATCGGGAGGGGGTTATATCGACAACGACGACATACGTACATGGGAAAATAATATTATCGGGGAGGGGGTATATCGACCCCCCCTCGTGTTGAAGTTATCGGGAGAGGGGTATATCGACGACGACAGACCCGATAAAACATAAGAAAATGAAGAAGAAATAAAAAGAGGAGAAGAAGAAAAGGAATAGAGGAGAAGATCGAAGAAAAAAATAAGAAAAAAAAGAGGAGAAGAAGAAAGGAATAGAGGAGAGAACTATTCCTTTCTTCTTCTCCTCTTCTTTTTCTTCTTTTTTCCTCTTCTTATTTATTTCTCCTCTTCTTCCTCTCCTCTTCTTCTCCTTTCTTCCTATTCTTATTTTCCTTTTTCCTCTCATTCATAAAAAATGTTCAAATAGAAAATTTCAAAAAAAGTAAAAGTTTTGCCTAATGCATTGTTCATATGAATATACAAAAATTTGCATATTCTACAATAATTAATATCACCAAAAAAATCTATGAACAGAAAAAAATCCTAACTTTTCTAAAAATCTATCTTTTGCATATATACATGAACATATATATACACAGAGAACATATATACATACATATACTCATACATGAACATATCATCATATATATAAAAAACAAGCATATATATGAAAAAAGGGCGCCGGCCGGACCAAGGTGAGGAGGACCGCGGGGTCGGCGGCGAGGATGGCGACGGGGTAGTGGGCGCGCGCTCGGGGTAGGGGGCGACGGCGGCGAAGGGCGGGGCAGGGCGACGGCGACGACGGGGACGGGCCGGGGCGGCGCGCGTCGGGGCAGGGGCGCGGCTGACGGCGAGGGCGCGGGCAACGGCGACGGCGACGACGGGCACGGGCGACGGCGACGGCGGGGCGGCGGGCGGCGTCGGGGCAGCCTGGCGGCGTCGGCGTCGTCGGGGCAAACTGCAGATGAACTCTGAAAAATTTCCTAAGTGTTTGCTTATATAGCAAAGCCTTTAGTCCCGGTTCGTGGCACCAACCGGGACTAAAGGTAGGCATTAGTCCCGGTTGGTGCCACCAACCGGGACCAAAGCCCTCTTTTCAGCAGCCCAAAGGGCGGGAAGCGGCGGCCTTTGGTCCCGGTTGGTGGCACCAACCGGGACTAAAGGGGGGGCATTGGTCCCGGTTGGTGCCACGAACCGGTACCAATGCACCCCTTTAGTCCCGGTTGGTGGCACCAACCGGGACCAAAGGCCTCTTGCTGCCCGCGTCGCGGCCAAAAGTTTAGTCCCACCTCGCTAGCCGAGGGGCGCCCGCACCAGTTTAAAAGCCCCGGCGCGGCTGCTGTCTCGAACTCCTCTCTATAGCAGGCTTCTGGGCCTAACTTTGGCGCGCTGCCCGTTGAGCCTCTAGCCCTTCTGGGCCTGTATTTGCAAACCCGAGGGTTGGAAGGCCCAGCGGGCAGCGCCCCAACAATTTTTTTGCTGTATTTAGTTTTTTTGTTTTCTTTTTTGCTTTATTTATTTTGTTTTGTTTCTACTTACAACAAAAAACTTATTTATTTTATTTTATTTTGTTTCTAATTACTTATTTATTTTACTTTATGATAATTCTTTTTGCTATTAAAGTTTCTATCAAAAAAGTTCTTTATGAAAATTCTTTTTGCTGTATTTAGTTTTTTGTTTTCTTTTTTGCTTTATTTATTTTGTTTTGTTTCTACTTACAACAAAAAACTTATTTATTTTATTTTATTTTGTTTCTAATTACTTATTTATTTTACTTTATGATAATTCTTTTTGCTATTAAAGTTTCTATCAAAAAAAGTTCTTTATGAAAATTCTTTTTGCTTTTAATGATTTTGAACAGAAAATACTTCGATAATTTTAGTTGCATCAATTTTATATGATTTTAGTTTCAATAATACTAGAGGTTTCTTATAATGTTTTGAACAGAAAATACTTTGTTAATTTTAGTTTCATAAATTTTATTAAAGTTTATTTTATTTTGTCGTAACACAAGAAGTCCGGAGTTGTAATAAGTTATTAAAAATAAAAAAGAGGCGCAATGCTCGTTGATTTGCTTCAAGCCTTTCGGAATAGTGTAGACTGCACTGCACATAGCTCCATGCAGTCTACCTTATTCCTCAAGGCTTGAAGCTAAGCAACGTGAGCATTGCGCCTCTTCTTCATCGTCTCTGCACTCAGGGCTTATAAACCGCTCCTAGTGCCTCTCAGCTAGCGAGGTGGGACTAAAAAACTGCTTAGTAAGAAACTCTAGTACCGGTTCGTGCCACGAACCGGTACTAAAGGTGCTCGTGGGGCCACAGCCTCATTAGTACCGGTTCGTGGCACCAACCGGGACCAAAGGGTGGAATTGGTCCCGGTTCGTGCCACCAACCGGGACCAATGGCCTTGCACAGCGGCGTGGTGGTGGGAGTTTAGTCCCACCTCGCTAGCTGAGAGAGAGCCGCACCTGTTTATAAGGTGCGGTGCGCCTGAGCTGTCGAGCTCCTCTCTAAAGCAGGCTTACGGGCCTAACCTCTCTGTACATGCCTGTGGGCCTACTGGGCCTTCTGCGGGCCTGAATCCTGGCCCATGGATGGGTTTCTAATCGTATTCAGGCCGTGGTGGCCCAGTAGGTGGCATAATTTTTAATTTTTGGCCTGTTATTTTTCATGCATTTACTAATTATTTTGAGCTATAAGACCCTAAAATTGAAAAGCATTTCAAATGAACTCTGAAAAGGTTGAAAGTTGGCATGGTATCATCATTTCATCCACATAGCATGTGCAAGAAAGTTGAGAGGGTTACGGCAAAAACTAGATGCACTTCGTGTACAAAACGGACAATGGTATCATACTCGTCTGTTACAAAGTTGGCATGGTATCATCATAATAGTTGCGGGAGAAAGTCTTCACTTTTTCTTCGCTTGTGTCATTTGCTTATTGCGCCGTAACCATGGATAATCTTCATCGTTTATCAGGATGCTTGGGTCAGCCTTGACTTTGAAGGGAGGAATTTCATGAAACTTTTCATAATCTTCAGACATGTCTGTCTTGCCCTCCACTCCCACAATGTCCCTTTTTCCTGAAAGAACTATGTGGCGCTTTGGCTCATCGTATGATGTATTCGCTTCCTTATCTTTTCTTTTTCTCGGTCTGGTAGACATGTCCTTCACATAGATAACCTGTGCCACATCATTGGCTAGGACGAACGGTTCGTCAGTGTACCCAAGATTGTTCAGATCCACTGTTGTCATTCCGTACTGTGGGTCTACCTGTACCCCGCCTCCTGACAGATTGACCCATTTGCACTTAAACAAAGGGACCTTAAAATCATGTCCGTAGTCAAGTTCCCATATGTCCATTATGTAACCATAATATGTGTCCTTTCCCCTCTCGGTTGCTGCATCAAAGCGGACACCGCTGTTTTGGTTGGTGCTCTTTTGATCTTGGGCGATCGTGTAAAATGTATTCCCATTTATCTCGTATCCTTTGTAAGTCAATACAGTCGAAGATGGTCCCCTGGACAACGAGTACAACTCATCACAAACAGTGGTGTCACCTCTGAGACGTGTTTCCAACCAACTGCTGAAAGTCCTGATGTGTTCACATGTAATCCAGTCGTCACACTGCTCCGGGTGTTTGGAGCGCAGACTGTTCTTGTGTTCATCGACATACGGGGTCACCAAGGTAGAGTTCTGTAGAACTGTGTAGTGTGCTTGAGACCAAGAATATCCGTCCCTGCATATTATTGAGTCCCCTCCAAGCGTGCCTTTTCCAGTCAGTCTCCCCTCATACCGCGATTTAGGGAGACCTATCTTCTTAAGGCCAGGAATGAAGTCAACACAAAACCCAATGACATCCTCTGTTTGATGGCCCATGGAGATGCTTCCTTCTGGCCTAGCGCGGTTACGGACATATTTCTTTAGGACTCCCATGAACCTCTCAAAGGGGAACATATTGTGTAGAAATACGGGCCCCAGAATGACAATCTCGTCGACTAGATGAACTAGGACGTGCGTCATGATATTGAAGAAGGATGGTGGGAACACCAGCTCGAAACTGACAAGACATTGCGCCACATCACTCCTTAGCCTTGGTATGATTTCTGGATCGATCACCTTCTGAGAGATTGCATTGAGGAATGCACATAGCTTCACAATGGCTAATCGGACGTTTTCCGGTAGAAGCCCCCTCAATGCAACCGGAAGCAGTTGCGTCATAATCACGTGGCAGTCATGAGACTTTAGGTTCTGGAACTTTTTCTCTGGCATATTTATTATTCCCTTTATATTCGACGAGAAGCCAGTCGGGACCTTCATACTGAGCAGGCATTCAAAGAAGATTTCTTTCTCTTCTTTCGTAAGAGCGTAGCTGGCAGGACCTTCATACTGCTTCGGAGGCATGCCGTCTTTTTCGTGCAAACGTTGCAGGTCCTCCCGTGCCTCAGGTGTATCTTTTGTCTTCCCATACACGCCCAAGAAGCCTAGCAGGTTCACGCAAAGGTTCTTCGTCACGTGCATCACGTCGATTGAAGAGCGGACCTCTAGCTCTTTCCAGTAGGGTAGGTCCCAAAATATAGATTTCTTCTTCCACATGGGTGCGTGTCCCTCAGCGTCATTCGGAACAGCTAGTCCGCCGGGACCCTTTCCAAAGATTACGTGTAAATCATTGACCATAGCAAGTACGTGATCACCGGTACGCATGGCGGGCTTCTTCCGGTGATCTGCCTCGCCTTTGAAATGCTTGCCTTTCTTTCGACATTGATGGTTGGTCGGAAGAAATCGACGATGGCCCAGGTACACATTCTTCCTGCATTTGTCCAGGTATATACTTTCAGTGTCATCTAAACAGTGCGTGCATGCGTGGTATCCCTTGTTTGTCTGTCCTGAAAGGTTACTGAGAGCGGGCCAATCGTTGATGGTTACAAACAGCAACGCGTGCAGGTTAAATTCCTCCTGTTTGTGCTCATCCCACGTACGTACACCGTTTCCATTCCACAGCTGTAAAAGTTCTTCAACTAATGGCCTTAGGTACACATCAATGTCGTTGCCGGGTTGCTTAGGGCCTTGGATGAGAACTGGCATCATAATGAACTTCCGCTTCATGCACATCCAAGGAGGAAGGTTATACATACATAGAGTCACGGGCCAGGTGCTGTGATTGCTGCTCTGCTCCCCGAAAGGATTAATGCCATCCGCGCTTAAACCAAACCATACGTTCCTTGGGTCAGCTGCAAACTCAGCCCAGTACTTTCTCTCGATTTTTCTCCACTGCGACCCGTCAGCGGGTGCTCTCAACTTCCCGTCTTTCTTACGGTCCTCACTGTGCCATCGCATCAACTTGGCATGCTCTTCGTTTCTGAACAGACGTTTCAACCGTGGTATTATAGGAGCATACCACATCACCTTCGCAGGAACCCTCTTCCTGGGGGGCTGGCCGTCAACATCACCAGGGTCATCTCGTCTGATCTTATACCGCAATGCACCGCATACCGGGCATGCGTTCAGATCCTTGTACGCACCGCGGTAGAGGATGCAGTCATTAGGGCATGCATGTATCTTCTGCACCTCCAATCCTAGAGGGCATACGACCTTCTTTGCTGCGTATGTACTGTCGGGCAATTCGTTATCCTTTGGAAGCTTCTTCTTCAATATTTTCAATAGCTTCTCAAATCCTTTGTCAGGCACAGCATTCTCTGCCTTCCACTGCAGCAATTCCAGTACGGTACCGAGCTTTGTGTTGCCATCTTCGCAATTGGGGTACAACCCTTTTTTGTGATCCTCTAACATGCGATCGAACTTCAGCTTCTCCTTTTGACTTTCGCATTGCGTCCTTGCATCGACAATGACCCGGCGGAGATCATCATCATCGGGCACTGGTTCCTCTTGATCTTCAGCAGCTTCCCCCCTTGCAGCATCATTGGGCACATCGTCTGGTTCCTCTTGATCTTCAGCAGCTTCCCCCGTTGCAGCATCACCGTATTCAGGGGGCACATAGTTGTCATCGTCCTCTTCTTCTTCGCCGTCTTCCATCATAACCCCTATTTCTCCGTGCCTCGTCCAAACATTATAGTGTGGCATGAAACCCTTGTAAAGCAGGTGGGTGTGAAGGATTTTCCGGTCAGAGTAAGACTTCGTATTCCCACATATAGGGCATGGACAACACATAAAACCATTCTGCTTGTTTGCCTCAGCCACTTCGAGAAAATCATGCACGCCCTTAATGTACTCGGAGGTGTGTCTGTCACCGTACATCCATTGCCGGTTCATCTGCGTGCATTATATATAATTAAGTGTGTCAAAAACCATTACAGAACATCATGAATAGATAATTAAGTGACCAAATTAATAGAAGTTCATCATCACATTAAAACCAAAGTACATACATAGTTCTCATCTAACAACATATATATAGCTCTCCAGAGCATCTAATTAATTAAACCATACATTGAAACTATGTAAAACATTTCAATGCGAAAACAAATGCGATCATAATCGCAACCAAGGTAACAATTGATCCAACGGCATAATGATACCAAGCCTCGGTATGAATGGCATATTTTCTAATCTTTCTAATCTTCAAGCGCATTGCATCCATCTTGATCTTGTGATCATCGACGACATCCGCAACATGCAACTCCAATATCATCTTCTCCTCCTCAATTTTTTTATTTTTTCCTTCAAGTAATTGTTTTCTTCTTCAACTAAATTTAACCTCTCGACAATAGGGTCGGTTAGAATTTCCGGTTCAACCACCTCCTAGATAAATAAAATCTATGTCACGTTGGTCGGTATATTTGTCATAAACAATAAATGAACCAAATAGTTATAAAAAGATAATATATACCACATCCGAATCATAGACAGGACGAGGGCCGACGGGGGCGGATACCAAAACCATCGCACTATGTAATAAGAAGGAATAATAAAAGTAACAAAATTAGACAAGTAACTATCTAAAGTAAGAATTTTTTCCTTTCAGAAAGAAGATAAGAACAAGAGGCTCACCACGGTGGTGCTGGCGACGAGATCGGCGCGGGCGATCGACGGCGGTGAAGACGGGGACGGGACGTGACGGACCGCTAAACCTAGACAAATCTCGGGGAAAATGGAGCTCGGAGGTCGAGTTTCGAGAGGAGAAAGATTAACTAGTGTGGCTCAGACATTTCATCGAACACCTCATGTGCATAGGAGGTGAGCTAGAGCACCCAAATGCCCTCCCCTCGCCGGCCAGAAAAAACAGAGCACTGTGGAGTGCTCTGCTGTGGCGATGGGGTATATATAGGGAACTCATTGGTCCCGGTTCGTGGCACCAACCGGGACTAAAGGCCTTTGGTCCCGGTTGGTGCCACGAACCGGGACCAATGACCCCCTTTAGTCCCGGTTGGTGGCACCAACCGGGACCAAAGGCCTTGTGCTGCCCCGCGTCAAAAGTTTAGTCCCACCTCGCTAGTTGAGAGGGCTCGAGAGTGGTTTATAAGCGCTGCTGCGCCCACCCTCTCGAGCTCCTCTCAACTGCAGGCTTTCGGGCCTAACCGTTCTCTTTGCCTGTGGGGCCTACTGGGCCTTCTGCGGGCCTGAATCCTGGCCCATGGATGGGTTTCAAGTCGTATTCAGGCCGTGGTGGCCCAGTAGGTGGCATAATTTTTTTCTCTGTTTTTTGTTTTCTCTTTTGCTTTATTTGTTTTGTTTTGTTTCTACTTACAACAAAAAACTTATTTATTTTATTTCTAATTACTTATGTATTTTACTTTAATTATTTTATTTTTATTTATTTTACTGCTGCTATTTTTATTTATTTACTGCTATTTTATTTATTTTAAGGTTTATTTATTTAGTTTATTTTATTTTATTTTATTAAGGTTTATTTATTTTATTTTATTAAGGTTTATTTATTTTATTTACTATAAAAAATGAACATAGATGCGCCTATAGAGAAAATTCAACCTAAATTCATAATAAATTTCTATGAAATTCAAAGAAATTTACTGTGAATTTAGGTCAAATTCCCTGTATAAGGGCATCTATTTTCACTTTGAGAGGAGCTCAACAAGGCAGAGAGGGACGGGCTTATAAACTGGTGTGAGCGCCCTTCGGTTGGCGAGGTGGGACTAAACACTGGCCGCAACTAGGACCAGCCCTTTAGTCCCGGTTTGTGGTATGAACCGGGACTAAAGGGTGGTGGGCCAGGAGCGTGGCCCATTGGTCCCGGTTTGTCCCACCAAAAGGGACCAAAGGGGCCGGACAAACCGGGACCAATGCCCCCACGAGGCCCGGCAGGCCCCTGGCCGCACGAACCGGGATCAATGCTCGCATTAGTCCCGGTTCATGACTGAACCGGGACTAATGTGAATATTGCCCTGTGACCAAAGCCTAGTTTTCTACTAGTGCGCTATTGTGCACCGTAGTGATCTTGATATCATCATTGTGCCCTAAGTCTCTCCCGTGCATATCTTACATACTTGTCTCATATCATATCTGGCTCGAGCATCAAGCATAGTGAAAAAAAAGGTTTTAAGCAAAAGAGGAGAAACAAAGAGCTTGTAAGCAATAGCATTGAGCCATTTTGCATCGACATATCATCTTGGTCACCGCATACATAGCATAATTGGGATTGAAGACGGCACGTTTCTCTCATAGGTTGGTGCACAAGCGTATCTTGCCCATTTGAGCAATCGAGTTAGCATCTCTCCAGCATTCGCACAACAAGAGCATTTTCTGTGGTCACACTTTTTGAGCTCACTCCTTGGTTGTGCGGATCCCATCTATCGTCCGTGTGTGTGTTCCTAGTGATATTCTTGGCTTTCATCTATTTGCTTTACTTGCAATTTTGTGAACCTTCTCAACCTTATCGATATCTTGACTAACATTTGCTTGAAACTTTTGCCACCATACTAACCGAGCTACTCCATAAGCTTTACTTGTCTAGATGTGAGAAACAAACCCGGTACCAATTCTCCTATTGTGGCATTACATTGAGCGATACTTGATACATCCACAATCCTCGGAAAAGGTAACTTCGGTATTGTTGGTAGTGTCCGGATTTCTTGTAAAGTTATTTCATAGCTAAATTCGTGTTTTCCTCGATTTAATAGAAAATAGAAAGACTTCATGATGAGCAATCATCAGGTTAAGATGGATCTAAACCAATCCATTTTTTTCTATATACATACAACATGCCGACGGTTAAACAACTTATTAGAAACGCAATACAGCCAATATGAAATGCTCGAAAAACGGCCGCGCTTAAAGGATGCCCTCAGCGTCGAGGAACATGTGCTAGGGTGTATGTGCGACTCGTTCAGATCATGACTTCAAACAAATAAAAAATTGAAGTATCCATGATTAGTACCAATGAATAGGCGACAAGAACGACGCCAAGTGGAACAAGTGCTTCAAGACCCTCCTCCATGCCAAGAGCGACATCTTGAGGAACGAGCATTTGAGGACCTTCCTCCACGGCAAGAGCGACATCAAAACCGCCACTATGATGAAGAACTCTGCTATGGCAAGCTCAAGTTCACCATGCCCAAGTTCTCCAGAAGCAATGATCCCGAAGAATATCTCTCATGGGCTTAGAAGGTGGACAAGATATTCTGCCTTCACAACTACGACGAGGAAAAAAGATCGCCATGGCCTCCCTCGAGTTTCAAGACTACGTCCTCATTTGGCGGGAACAAGTGATAGAGCAATGACAAACAAGAGGCGAACCACCAATCACAACTTGGACAGAAATGAAGGATGTCATGAGAGCTCGCTTTGTGCCTACACACTACACCCGTGATCTTTTCAAGAAGTTGCAACTACTCAAGCAAGGCATGAAGACGGTGGAAGAATACTACCAAGAAATGGAGGTTGCGATGATAAGAGCCAATGTCAAGGAAGATGACGAGCAAACTATGGCATGCTTCTTGAACGGCCTCAACCACCCAATCAAGCGGATTGCCAACTTCCAACCATACTCCAACCTTCTCGAGCTAGTTCATCAAGCGACCAAGGCCGAGCGACAAGTGCAAGATGACTTCAAATACGCCAAGTACTCGTCCAAGACCTACGGCTCCTACTCTCAAGCTCCCGCGCACTCGGCACCTCCTACCTCAACTAGAGGATCACCAAGTACCGGCGACAAGTCAAGTTCCAAGAAAGTTACGCTTTCCTCGTCTCGTCCTCCAGCAAGCACCTACAAATCCAAGACTCCCTCATCATCGGCGCCACTGAATGACCCCATCAAGACAAGTTCTATCAAGTGCTTCACATGTGGTGGCCGAGGACACAAATCCTTCGAATGCACCAATAAGCGAACCATGATCTTCAATGATGATGGCACATACGAATCCATGAGTGAAGAAGAAATAGAAGCCCTTAAGCACATGGCCATGGACCGGCACGTGAACGAAGATGAAGATGATCAAGTCTTTTGTGATAACGATTCAAGTCCCTCTCTCGTGGTCTCCAAGGTCTTGACGCTCCAACACCACCAAGAAGAAGACCAACGATGCCACATCTTCCACACCAAGGACAGCATCAACGGGCGTTCCGTGAAAGTCATCATCGACGAAGGAAGTTGTCACAACTTGGCAAGTGAAGAGCTATGTTCCAAGCTGCAATTGGTCAAGAAGAAGCATCCTCGTCCCTACAAGGTGCAATGGCTAAGCGACTCCGGCACTATTCAAGTGGAGCATACGGTGCAAGTTTCCTTCAAGATCGGCGCCTACAAGGACACCTTGGAGTGCGACGTGGTTCCTATGTCCATGTGCCATCTTCTCTTGGGAAGACCTTGGCAATTCGACCGCGGCGTCATCCACAACGGAAGAACTAACCACTATAGCTTCAATATGAAGGGCAAGGAGTACGTGCTATGACCAATGTCACTGAGCCAAGTGATCGCCGACAAGCAAGCATCCACACATCATGGAGATACTAGTGAGAAAGTGAACCACCACAGCCACAAGCCCAAATTGAGCGACTCTTCGCCAAGAGAGAAAAACATAATCCTCCTAGCCACAAAAAGAGAGATGAGAGAAGTGTGTGAGAACTCATCGAGTGTCATCCACTATGTCCTCCTATGAAAAGATGAGGTGGCAAAAACAAACACTCCTAATCCGCTTCCTCTAGTGTTCTCTAACTTGTTGCAGGAATTCACGGATGTCTTTCCTGATGAGCTACTTCCCGGTCTTCCTCCTCTACGTGGCATTGAACATCGGATCGACCTCATCCCTGGCGCGCCCCTTCCTAACAAGGCTCCATACCGCGTCAACCCCGAAGAAACTAAGGAGATCCAATGGCAAGTACAACAACTCATTGACAACGATCATGTATGTGAAAGCTTAAGCCCTTGTGATGTTCCGGTTATCCTTGTGCCTAAGAAAGACAGTAGTTTTCGCATGTGTTCCGGTTGTAGACCCATCAATGCTATCACCGTTCGATATAGGCATCCCATACCTCGCCTTGATGATATGCTAAATGAGCTTAGCGGTGCCACTATTTTCTGAAAAATTGATCTCAAAAGTGGTTACTATCAAATCCGCATACAAGAAGGTGATGAATGGAAAATCGCTTTTAAAAATAAATTTGGCTTGTACGAGTGGTTAGTTATGCCTATGGGTTTATCGGAAGCTCCCGGTACTTTCATGCGTCTTATGCATTTCATTCTTCGTCCATACATTGGAGTGTTTGTTGTGGTCTACTTTGACGACATACTTGTATTTAGCAAATCCCTCAAGGATCATGTAAATCATGTTAGGGCCGTTTTGCAAACTCTTCGCAAGGAACGTCTTTATGCCAACATGGAAAAATGCACTTTTGGTGTTGACAAGCTTGTTTTCTTGGTTTTCGTTCTTTCTTCCAAGGGTGTCCATGTTGATGAGTCTAAAATTGAAGCAATTAAAACTTGGCCACAACCCACAAATTTGCAACAAGTGCGTAGTTTCCTTGGCCTTGCGGGTTTTATCGCCGCTTTGTGAAAGATTTTAGCACTATTGCCGTACCGTTGCATGCCTTCAGTATGAAAAATGCTCCTTTTTGTTTGGTGACCCTTGCAATCTACTGCATTTGATGAGCTCAAATATTTGCTTACTCATGCTCCGATTCTTGCTTTCCCTAACTTTGACAAAACTTTTGAGGTTCATTGTGATGCTAGTGGTAATGGAATTGGTGGAGTTTTGATGCAAGAAAAGCGAGTCATTGCATCCTTTAGTGAAAAACTTTCCGGTGCTCAACTTAACTATCCCATCTATGACAAAGAATTGTATGCTTTAGTGCGTGTGTTGCATGTTTGGGAGCATTATCTTTGGCCACATGAGTTTGTCATACATACCTGTCATGAAACACTTAAGTAGCTTAAAGGCCAAACCAAGTTGAATAAACGGCATGCTAAATGGAGTGAATTTATTTAATCTTTCCCCTATGTGATCAAGTACATTAAGGGCAAAGAGAATGTTGTGGCGGATGCTCTTTCCCGCAAATGCATGTTAATTACTCAACTTGAATTGAATGTTGTTGGATTTGAACATATCAAAGATTTGTATGAGCATGATGTGACTTTTGCTACTCCTTTTGCTAAGTGTGTGACGCATACATCTTGGGAACGATATTATATCAAAGATGGTTATCTAGTGAGAGCTAACAAACTATGCATTCCCGAGTCTTCTCTTTGTTTGTTACTTTTGCAAGAGGCTCATGGAGGCGGACTCATGGGACACTTTGGACGCGACAAGACTTTTGCCACACTCTCCAAGAACTACTCTTGGCCCAAGATGTTCCGCGATGTCTCACGCTTCACCAACCGGTGCTCTACATGCCGCAAAGCTAAGTCACAATCTCAATCCCATGGTTTACATATGCCACTACCTATTCCACATCAACCATGGGAAGATATTAGCATGGATTTTGTGCTTGGATTACCTAGGACTCAAAATGGCAAGGATTCTGTATTTTTTGTTGTGGACCGATTCTCCAAAATGGCTCATTTTATCCCATGCAATAAGATAGATGATGCTTCACATGTTGCCAACCTTTTTTGTAAGGAAAATCTTGAGGTTACACGGAGTGCCAAGGACAATTGTGTCGGACCGAGACGTCAAGTTCTTAAGCTACTTTTGGAAGACGTTATGCGCCAAGCTCGGAATCAAGCTACTCTTCTCCACGGCATATCATCCTCAAACCGATGGCCAAACGGAAGTCACCAACCGGACGCTCGCCACTCTCCTACGCTGGTTGATCAAGAAGAACATCAAGGAATGGGAGGAGTGCTTACCCATCACCGAGTACGCCTACAACCGCGCAAGACACTCTACCACCGGCAAGTCCCCCTTCGAGGTTGTCTACGGCTTCAACCCTTTGTCGCGATTGGACATCCTTCCTCTACCGCTACAAGAATGAGCGAACAAGGACGCTAGCGCAAGAGCGACCTACCTCAAGAAGAAGCATGAAGAAACACGTTCCACGATCGAGCGTCAAGTACACCACCTCGCCTCCAAGCTCAACATCAACAAGTCACCGATGGTGTTCCAACCGGGCGATCTAGTATGGTTATGTTGGGAACGTAGCATGCAATTTCAAAAAAATTCCTACGATCACGCAAGATCTATCTAGGAGATGCATAGCAATGAGACAGGAAGACTGTGTCCACGTACCCTCGTAGACCGAATGAGGAAGCGTTAGATTAACGCGGTTGATGTAGTCGAACGTCTTCACGATCCAACCGATCCAAGTACCGAACGTACGACACCTCCGTGTTCAGCACACGTTCAGCTCGATGGCGTCTCTCGAACTTCTTGATCTAGTAGAGGGTCGATGGAGAGTTCCATTAGCACGATGGCGTGGCGACGGTGTTAGTGATGTGATCCACGTAGGGCTTCGCCTAAGCACTACGATGCTATGACCGGAGGAGTAAACTGTGGAGGGGGGGCACCGCACACGGCTAAGAAACAACTGTTGTGCCTTTGGGGTGCCCCCCTGCCCACGTATATAAAGGAGGGGGAGGAGGAGGCCGGCCCAAGGGCGGCGCGCCAGGAGAGGGGAGTCCTACTAGGACTCCGTTCCTAGTAGGATTCGCCCCCCTTCCCTTCCAACGGAGAGGGGGAAAGGGGAAACGAGGGAGAAGGAGAAGGAAAGAGGGGGGCCGAACCCCTCCCCTTGTCCAATTCGGATTGGGCAAGGGGGGCACCACCTCCAGTGGCCTACCTCCTCTCCTCCACTATGGCCCATTAGGCCCATTAACTTTCCCGAGGGGTTCCGATAGCCTCCCAGTACTCCGATAAATCCCCGAACCTCTTCGGAACCATTCCGGTGTCTGTATACAACCTTCCAATATATGAATCTTTACCTCTCGACCATTTTGAGACTCCTCGTCATGTCCGTGATGTCATCCGGGACTCCGAACAAACTTCGGTCACCAAAACACATAACTCATAATACAAATCGTCATCGAACGTTAAGCGTGCGGACCCTACGGGTTCGAGAACTATGTAGACATGACCGAGACACATCTCCGGTCAATAACCAATAGCGGAACCTGGATGCTCATATTGGTTCCTACATATTCTACGAAGATCTTTATAAGTCAAACCGCATAACAACATACGTCATTCCCTTTGTCATCGGTATGTTACTTGCCCGAGATTCGATCGTCGGTATCATCATACCTAGTTCAATCTCGTTACCGGCAAGTCTCTTTACTCGTTCCGTAATGCATCATCCTGTAACTAACTCATTAGTTACATTGCTTACAAGGCTTATAGTGATGTGCATTACCGACAGGGCCCAGCGATACCTCTCGATACACAGAGTGACAAATCCTAATCTTGATCCATGCCAACTCAACAAACACCTTTGGAGACACCTGTAGAGCATCTTTATAATCACCCAGTTATGTTGTGACATTTGATAGCACACAAGGTGTTCCTCCGGTATTCGGGAGTTGCATAATCTCATAGTCAGAGGAATATGTATAAGTCATGAAGAAAGCAATAGCAACAAAACTAAACAATCATAATGCTAAGCTAACAGATGGGTCTTGTCCATCACATCATTCTCTAATGATGTGATCCCGTTCATCAAATGACAACACATGTCTATGGTTAGGAAACTTAACCATCTTGGATTAACGAGCTAGTCAAGTAGAGGCATACTAGGGACACTCTGTTTGTCTATGTGTTCACACATGTACTAAGTTTCCGGTTAATACAATTCTAGCATGAATAATAAACATTTATCATGATATAAGGAAATATAAATAACAACTTTATTATTGCCTCTAGGGCATATTTCCTTCGGTCTCCCACTTGCACTAGAGTCAATAATCCAGATTGCATTGCATTGCATTGACTCTAACACCCATGTAGTCTTGGTGCTGATGATGTTTTTCTCGTGGAAGAGGCTTAGTCAACGGGTCTGCAACATTCAGATCCGTATGTATTTTGGAAATCTCTATGTCTCCCTCCTTGACTTGATCGCGGATGGAATTGGAGCATCTCTTGATGTGTTTGGTTGTCTTGTGAAATCTGGATTCCTTCGCCAAGGCAATTGCTCCAGTATTGTCACAAAAGATTTTCATTGGACCCGATGCACTAGGTATTACACCTCGATCGGATATGAACTCCTTCATCCAGGCTCCTTCATTTGCTGCTTCCGAAGCAGCTATGTACTCCGATTCACACGTAGATCCCGCCACGACACTCTGCTTGGAACTGCACCAACTTACAGCTCCACCATTCAATATAAATACGTATCCGGTTTGTGACTTAGAGTCATCCGGATCAGTGTCAAAACTTGCATCGACGTAACCATTTACGACAAGCTCTTTGTCACCTCCATAAATGGGAAACATATCCTTAGTCCTTTTCAGGTATTTCAGGATGTTCTTGACCGTTGTCCAGTGATCCACTCCTGGATTACTTTGGTACCTCCCTGCTAAACTTATAGCAAGGCACACATCAGGTCTGGTACACAACATTGGTACATGATAGAATCTATGGCTGAGGCATAGGGAATGACCTTCATTTTCTCTCTATCTTCTGCAGTGGTCGGGCATTGAGTCTGACTCAACTTCACACCTTGTAGCATAGGCAAGAACCCTTTCTTTGACTGATCCATTTTGAACTTCTTCAAAACTTTATCAAGGTATGTGCTTTGTGAAAGTCCAATTAAGTGTCTTGATCTATCTCTATAGATCTTGATGCCCAATATATAAGCAGCTTCACCGAGGTCTTTCATTGAAAATTTCTTATTCAAGTATCCTTTTATGCTATCCAGAAATTCTGTATTATTTCCAATCAACAATATGTCATCCACATATAATATTAGAAATGCTACAGAGCTCCCACTCACTTTCTTGTAAATACAGGCCTCTCCAAAAGTCTGTATAAAACCATATGCTTTGATCACACTATCAAAGTGTATATTCCAACTCCGAGAGGCTTGCACTAGTCCATAAATGGATCGCTGGAGCTTGCACACTTTGTTAGCACCTTTAGGATCGACAAAACCTTCTGGTTGCCTCATATACAAATTTTCTTTAAGATATCCATTAAGGAATGCAGTTTTGACATCCATTTGCCAAATTTCATAATCATAAAATGCAGCAATTGCTAACATGATTCGGACAGACTTAAGCATCGCTACGGGTGAGAAGGTCTCATTGTAGTCAACTCCTTGAACTTGTCGAAAACCTTTCGCAACAAGTCGAGCTTTGTAGACAGTAACATTACCGACAACGTCAGTCTTCTTCTTGAAGATCCATTTATTCTCTATGGCTTGCCGATCATCGGGCAAGTCAACCAAAGTCCACACTTTGTCCTCATACATGGATCCCATCTCAGATTTCATGGCCTCAAGCCATTTCGCGGAATCTGGGCTCATCATTGCTTCCTCATAGTTTGTAGGTTCATCATCGTCAAGTAACATGACCTCTAGAACAGGATTACCGTAACACTCTGGTGCGGACCATACTCTGGTTGACCTACGAGGTTCGATAGTAACTTGATCTGAAGTTTCATGATAATCATCATTAGCTTCCTCACTAATTGGTGTAGGAATCACTAGAACTGATTTCTGTGATGAACTACTTTCCAATTCAGGAGAAGGTACAATTACCTCATCAAGTTCTACTTTCCTCCCACTCACTTCTTTCGAGAGAAACTCCTTCTCTAGAAAGGATCCATTCTTAGCAACGAATATCTTGCCTTCGGATCTGTGATAGAAGGTGTACCCAACAGTCTCCTTTGGGTATCCTATGAAGACACACTTCTCCGATTTGGGTTCGAGCTTATCAGGTTGAAGCTTTTTCACATAAGCATCGCAGCCCCAAACTTTAAGAAATGACAACTTAGGTTTCTTGCTAAACCACAGTTCATATGGTGTCGTCTCAACGGATTTAGATGGTGCCCTATTTAACATGAATGCAGCCGCCTCTAAAGCATAACCCCAAAATGATAGCGGTAAATCGGTAAGAGACATCATAGATCGCACCATATCTAATAAAGTTCGGTTACGACGTTCGGACACAACATTACACTGTGGTGTTCCAGGTGGCGTGAGTTGCGAAACTATTCCACATTGTTTCAAATGAAAACCAAACTCATAACTCAAATATTCACCTACACGATCAGATCGTAGAAACTTTATTTTCTTGTTACAATGATTTTCCACTTCACTCTGAATTATTTGAACTTTTCAAATGTTTCAGACTTATGTTTCATTAAGTAGATATACCCATATCTGCTCAAATCATCTGTGAAGGTCAGAAAATAACGATACCCGCCGCAAGCCTCAACACTCATCGGACCACATACATAAGTATGTATTATTTCCAATAAGTCAGTTGCTCGCTCCATTGTTCTGGAGAACGGAGTCTTAGTCATCTTGCCCATGAGGCATGGTTCGCAAGCATCAAGTGACTCAGAATCAAGTGATTCCAAAAGCCCATCAGCATGGAGTTTCTTCACACGCTTTACACCAATATGACATAAACGGGAGTGCCACAAATAAGTTGCACTATCATTATTAACTTTGCATCTTTTGGCTTCAATATTATGAATATGTGTATCGCTACAATCGAGATTCAACAAAAAATAGACCACTCATCAAGGGTGCATGGCCATAAAAGGTATTACTCATATAAATAGAACAACCATTATTCTCTGATTTAAATGAATAACCGTCTCGCATCAAACAAGATCCAAATATAATGTTCGTGCTCAACACTGGCACCAAATAACAATTATTGAGGTCTAAAACTAATCCCGAAGGTAGATGTAGAGGTAGCGTGCCGACGGCGATCGCATCGACTTTGGAACCATTTCCCACGCGCATCGTCACCTCGTCCTTAGCCAATCTTTGTTTAATCCGTAGCCCCTGTTTCGAGTTGCAAATATGAGCAACAGAACCAGTATCAAATACCCAGGCGCTACTACGAGCATTAGTAAGGTACACATCAATAACATTTATATCAAATATACCTTTCACTTTGCCATCCTTCTTATCCGCCAAATACTTGGGGCAGTTCCGCTTCCAGTGACCAGTCCCTTTGTAGTAGAAGCACTGAGTCTCAGGCTTAGGTCCAGACTTGGGTTTCTTCCCTTGAGCAGCAACTTGTTTGCTGTTCTTCTTGAAGTTCCCCTTCTTCCCTTTGCCCTTTTTCTTGAAACTAGTGGTCTCGTTAACCATCAACACTTGATGCTCTTTCTTGATTTCTACTCCACAACCTTTTGTTGGGGAACGTAGTATTTCAAATATTTTCCTACGATCACGCAAGATCTATCTAGGAGATCATATATAGCAACGAGCGGGGAGAGTGTGTCCAAGTACCCTCGTAGAACGAAAGCGGAAGCGTTTAGTAACGCGGTAGATGTAGTCAAACGTCTTCGTGATCCAACCGATCCAAGTACCGAACGCACGGCACCTCCGCGATCTGCACACGTTCAGCTCGGTGACGTCCCTCGTACTCTAAATCCAGCTGAGGCCGAGGGAGAGTTTTGTCAGCACGACGGCGTGTTGACGGTGATGATGAAGTTACCGACGCAGGGCTTCGCCTAAGCACTATGAAAATATGACCGAGGTGGAAATATGTGGAGGGGGCACCGCACACGGCTAAGAATCAACTTGTGAGTCTATGGGGTGCCCCCTCCCCCGTATATAAAGGAGTGGAGGAGGGGGAGGGCCGGCCTCCTATGGCGCGCCCCAAGGGGGGATTCCTACTCCTACTAGGAGTAGGTTTCCCCCCTTTCCTAGTCCAACTAGGAGGGGGAAGGAAGGGAAGAGGGAGAGGAAGGAAGGGGGGCGGCCCCCCTCCCCAATTTGGATTGGGCTTGGGGGGCGCGCCCCACCACTTGGCAGCCTCCTCCTCTCTTCCCCATGACCCATGAAGGCCCATTAACTCCCCGGCGGGTTCCGGTAACCCCCCGGTACTCCGGTAAATGCCCGAACTCATCCGAAACCATTCTGGTGTCCAAACATAACCTTCCAATATATCAATCTTCATGTCTCGACCATTTCGAGAATCCTCGTCATGTCCGTGATCACATCCGGGACTTCGAACTACCTTTGTCGGATTTTGGGTTCTGGCAAACCCTTGAGGTTCGAACACTGGGGTGCGCACGAAGGTCCCTCTTTCTCCCTAGCCCGCTCTCGCAACGATCAGAAGGCCTAGCTCGACGAACCCAAAGAACAAGAGACACAAGAGTTTATACTGGTTCGGGCCACCGATGTGGTGTAATACCCTACTCCAGTGTGGTGTGGTGGATTGCCTCTTGGGCTGAGGATGAACAGTTTCAAGGGAAGAACAACCTCCTGAGGAGAGGTGTTCTTGTGCTCGGTGAGCTGGTGTGGTGTCTCTCCAGCCGATCTAGATCCGTGCCCCTCTATGGTGGTGGCTAGTCCTATTTATAGAGGCCTTGGTCCTCTTCCCAAATATTGAGCGGGAAGGGATCCCACAACGGCCAAATTCGAAGAGAGACAACTAGTACAAGTTATCCTGACTAAAGGTGGTCTTCACCTGCCAAAGGCTCTGGTGGTGACGCCGTCTTGGGCTCCACGGTGACCTCCATCCTGCCGTCCTGCTGGTCTTGGTCTCGTTGCACCGATATGGAAACCTTTGCCTGATGCCTCGGGACTCCTCGCCTGCGCTTGCCTCTTTAGCACCAAAGAGGAAACGAGGACACTGCGCGCACTGTCGCCCGCCTGGCTCCAGTCGTCATGGCTTGCGTCACAGGAACCTCGTGAGGTGCCCCTTGCCTTGATCTCTCCGCCCCTCGTGAGCCAGCCTGGTGAGGCCGCCCCCGAGGAGGTCTTGCGTCGTCCGCCTCGCGAGGCTTGGCCCCTCGCGAGGGTCTTAAGTGTTTGCTGGTGAAGATGGGTCGTACAGGGCCGCTAGGGGAGCCACACCATGGGCCGCAGGCAGGCAAGTCTGGGGACCCCCATTCCCAGGACGCCGACAGTAGCCCCCGGGCCCAAGGCACGCTCGGACTTGGCTTCGAGGGGCAAGTGCGGAGCGCCGCGGCCCCAACAGCCTATGGCCCCGCTTGACGTGTGGCGATTGATTGGACGTGGGCGTCACCGCTTCCCCACGCTGCCTCGGCAACCGCCCGACTGACAAAAGGCTGGCGCGGGCAACACTTGCCTTCATTGCTTTCCTTCGTCTTGCTCCAGATCCCCTTTCTCGCTCCTTGCTTCCGAAATCTCCAGATTTGGTTCCATTCTCTTCCGGGCCAGCGACCAATGGTGCCCCGCAAGGTCAAGGCTGCTTCGCCGCCCGCCTGGTATGAGCTGGCTCTGGACGCGCCCAACGTCTCGGAGAAGAACCTTGCTGCCACACGTCTGCTGACGGCGGGGGAGGACAACGAGAGGGGGAAGACCGAGCTCCGGGCTTGCTCCGCCAAGCCGGAGGCTTCGAGAAGCACCTTCTACCCCTTCTTCATGAGCAACATCGTTGCGGGGCTGGTTCCCCCCTTCTCCGACTTCTTCTACGCCGTCCTCGGCCATTACAGGCTGCAGGCCCTTCACCTTCATCCCAACTCTATTCTTCTCCTGTCGATCTTCGCCTTCTACTGCGAGGCGTATGTCGGGGTGATGCCGTTCGTGGCTCTGCTGCGCCACTTCTTCTTCCTCCGGATCAATGATGGCCACACCTCTGGCTGCGCCAACTTCGTTGCAGCCGGCAAGGCCAATGTGATCTCGAAGGCTGGAAAGAAGGCCGAGGGCTTCAGGAGCAAGTGGGTCATGATGGATGCCAAGTGTGTCCACCCACGGTTGACGCTGCCGACGGAGATGCCCCACTCCGACGAAGGGTGGCTCTGCGCGAAGCTTACTGACGACCAGGTGAAGCTAGTGCTGGAGAAGATGACTGCCGACCTGAAGCCGGGCAACGCGAAGGCGGCGAAGAAGACGGGGGCCATGCTCCTGAGGGAATTCCTGATGCTGCGCGTGGCTCCGCTCCAGGCGCGCTCATGCCCCTTGTGGATGCTTGGGTGCGAAGAAGATAAGCTTCGCTTGAGTCCGGAGGCCCTGTCTGAGGAAGAGCTGGCTCTGGCTCTCTGCCTCTTGGTCGGGGATGACCAGGAGTAACCGCCAAGTGCCTTTGTTCCCTTGTTCCTTTGCAAGGACGGGGCGCAGGTCGCGGCAGCCATGCCCACCTTTGACGGGCGCGGGCTAGTGCCGCCGGCGCCCCCCGGGGTCCCGGTGGCGACGGCGTCGGTGGTCGTGTCTTATGGAAATTCCCGTAGGGAGGGGGAAGAGGAGGAGGACGAGGAGCGCGACTCGGAGGCGACCCCCGAGGGGATGGGGGAGACCTCCCCCTTGCACAAGGCCGACATCCTCCGCACCCTGCCTGATGACGATGACGAGGCCGATGTCCCCCCGGAGATAGAGGAGCCGCCCGTGGCTAGGGGCTCCTCGAGGTCCAAGGCCAGCCCCCAGAGGAGGCTGCCGGCCGAGGTTCCGATGAGGGGCAGGTCGGTGCTGATCTCCCGAGACGACGCTCCTGCTCTGACACCGCCTGGAGCTGCTTCCGGCCCATCTGCTGCCCCCTCTTCTGCTCCTGGAGCCCACGCGCCTGCGCCTCAGGCTGCGAGGCTCTCAGGCTTCAAGCTTAAGAAGTAGAGGGACTACACCGCGGTGGACCAGTAAGTGCTCTTGTCCTGCCTTGTTCTTGCTTCTGCTGCTTATCCTTGACGCTTCTTCGTTGCTTGATCAGGCCGACGCCCGCGGCAAAGAAGAGGAAGGAGGAAGAGGTGCTGCTGCTCGGGACCAGATCGCCTACGGCGGCCGCACCCCTCTCCATGGGTAAGAGCAGCGACGGCGCTCGCGCTTCTCTGGCCCGATCGTCCTCGCGAGGCTTGGGGGAGCATCCTCAGGAGGAGTCAGCCCTAGTGGCCCCACTGGCTCCGGAGGTGCCGACGTCCGGCTCGACGGCTGAGGCCCCCAAAGCTCAGGAGCCCCCAGCCTCTCAGGCCATGGTGGCGATGCTGCCTCCTCCCCCTTCTATCGCAGTGCTATCTCTAGGTCCTTCCGCCTCTTCTGACGTTTTGGAGCGTGCTCTTTCCGCGATGACCCTGCTGCGAGAAGATCTTCAGGGCGCCGACCCCCGCCTAGTAGCCGGGCGCCTGGAGCTGGTCTCTGGCTGTCTTCACTCACACGTGTCTGTTCGGGCGGAGCTGAGCCAGGCGGCAGCAACCTCCGAGAAGGACAAGCAGGCCGCCGCTCAGGCCGCGGCCGCTCGCGAGGTGGCGCTGAAAGATGTCAGGGCCACCTAGGATCGCTGCTAGTTGCTGGAGGCCGAATTGAAGACTCTGCGCAACGGGCATGCAGAAGAAGCTCGTGGTCGCAAGGCAGAGGAGGAGAAGATGAAGGCCCGAGAGGATGCCGTCAGGGGTCGCGACACTGAGCTGGAGCAGTTGGGGAAGGCGCAGGCTGCAGAGCGCAACCGGCTGGAGAAGCTAAGGCGGGAGATGGAAGCGGAGAAAGCCGAGCTTGATGACAAGGCAAAGGTCCTGGCTGAGGACCGCGCGACCTTCAAGCTCCTCGAGGAGTGGTCTTGCAAGGCACTGCGGTCGCTCTACGAGAAGGGCTTGGAGGAGCCACTGGATACCACCAACGAGGGCCTCACCCAGCTGCTTCCTTATCTGGCCGAGGTGCTTGAGGAAGTCATGAGCGGTGTCGGCCCCTTGGCGGAGGAAGAAGCCCGCATTCTTTCTTCAGCCGCGTTGACGCGCGTCTTCAGCCACCTCCATCTTCGCGATCCCACCGCCCATCTTGATGAGCTGCTGGAACCTGTGGACGCTGAGAACTACGCAGCTGCTGCCGAAGCTGTGAAGAGCCAGGTGGATGCCCTACTGAAGAGGTTCCGCGCCTTCGATCCTGTGCCCCAACTAGTGGTGCTACTGACCCTGCAACTCCGGCGGGCGGTGTAGGTGCGGGCAACACCGTTGTGGAAGAAGCATCCCTTGTGGGCGACGGCGGCGTCTGGGGATGACAAGATGACTTGCTGGCGGCTCCTTTCCTGTTTAGTTTCTGCAAGATGCACCATGCCTCGCGGAGGCGTTTAGACTTGCGTTTGGTATTGGAAGAACAATACGTCTTGTAATATTTGTTTGAGATTTTTGTGATTTCCTTCCCATTTGCTTTACGTTCTACGTCGGCAGGGCCCGACCCTGCGCATACCTCAGCCGCCGTTGGGTCATCCGGATCACCAGGATGGACCAAGGAGTGAGGGGCTATGTGGCCAGTTAGGCTCCTGAGTCGCGATGCTCAGGAGTCCCCCTTGACGCGCAAACAGCTTACGGAAAGGAGATGCAGGAATAGGTCTAGTGTTCTACGTTGGCAGGGCCCGACCCTGCGCATACCTCAACCGCCGTTGGGTCGTCCAGATCACCAGGACGAGACCAAGGAGTGAGGGGCTACGTGGCCAGTTAGGCTCCTGAGTCGCGATGCTCAGGAGTCCCCCTTGACGCTCAAACGACCTTCATACCTTTTCCCTCGTCGAGGCTCGACTCGGGAGGGGCGCGCGACGACCAGGTCTGGGAGACCTGGCAGGGTGGCGTACACTTGGGCGTGACCCGAGCGCAGGCCCCGTGCCCAGCCCCCTCGCGCGACTCTCCCGAGGGGAGGTGTTGCGATGAGGCCAGACACTGAGCTCAGGGGCTCCTTGAGGTTGATTCGCCATGGGGACGCCCTCAGTTGTTTATCACCAGCGCGGAGCATAGCGCTTCCGTACTTGCACGGGCATAGCCGCTCCTCGGCAATGTCCACTGCCAGCGCGGAGCATGGTGCTTCCACTGGCACGTGGGAGGGGACTCCCTACTGCGGAGAGCCCCCGGGGCGTGTACAGCCCCGCCCTGACACATGGCTTGCATGGCAGGGCTAGACAAGGTGTGTCTAGGCACCCGTGAGCCAGCGCGGGACTCACGAGGCCCTACCTCAAGGCGGGTTGCGCCTGGTCTTGGTTCTTGATGGCTGTGGTGTTCCTGCGAGATGGTTAGGTAACTTGCGCCGAACGAATTTCCTGAGGCTGTCGCATGAGAAGGCCAAGCACAAACGACCCCAGGAAGTGACGTGAATGGGGCCGGCCCGCCAGACAGAGCTCAGCCGTTGGATTTATCAACGCTGCAGGGACGGACCCGAGCACAGACGTTGTGCCTAGCCTTCTTATGCGAAGGATCCTGAAGAGAGACGATCGGCGCCCGGCTCCCGAGGTGTGTGACAATCAAGTAGGTGATAACCATAGATAGATTATGCATGGAAGGTGAACTAGTTTAGGTAAATGCAAGAACGATACATGCCACCGGGACGGACCCGAGCGGCCTGGGGATGATGCAGCCCGAGGGGCGCCCCCAACAGAGTAAGCTAAAGATGCAAAAGTATATATGTCGCAGGGACAGGCCCACACGGCCTGGGAATGATGCAGCCCGAGGGGCGCTCCTAGTTGAATAAACTTGGAAAATGTCACCTGGTTCCGCTGTCGAAGGGGTGTTGGGGTAGCTGAAGATGTGTGGCGAAGGGGTTGCTCCTCACGAGCCACCGGGGCCCTAAGCCTCGGGAGGCTCTGGGGGTCCAGGCGGTTCCTCGAGGACCGTCTCCATCTCCGCCAGGACTACGTGATGCTTGGCCTCCTGAGCCACCAGGACGCTCCGCAGGTTGCGCTGGAAGGCGGCTGCCATGCTCGGCAGGCCAAATGGCATGCGAATGTAGCTGTGAGGTGGGCCCTCGTAACGTCCCACGCGCGAAGGCCAGAAGAGTTCCTGAGATGCGGCCCTGTTGAGCCCTGGGATGTTGATGCAGACACAAAGCCCACCATCCTCGCCTGGATGGGGAGCTGCGCCAAGTGGGCGGCGGTCGACGCGCATTTCTCTTGCTTCTTGAAGCTCTTGGGTAGTCTTGGTGATGAACTCCTGAGCACCAGGCGCTCCTCGCCCGGTGTCCTCCTGAGGGAGACATGCCGCAAAGCACGCCTCCATATGGTGCCCGAGCGCCTCCCTCATGATGTTGGCCAGGTCTGAGGCCCTCCAGAAGAGAGCCCTCGAGCCCTGCCCGAGGAGGGCGCTGGGCACGCCTTCCTATGCAAGGGAGGGAGGCGCCCCAGGCGCGGGCGCCGATCCTGATGCGGCACCTCTAGAGGCGCCGCTCCCTTGAGGCCCTGTACGGAGTAGCTGCTTCTTCTTCTTGGGGATGGTCTCAGGAGGGTACTGCGCACCATTGTTGTCGGGGTCTTCGATTGCTGCAGCTTGGAAGGCGCGCTCGAGGGAGCACACCGCATTTCTTTCTTCGCAGGGGACTGTGATGATCCCGCCGCTTCCCGACATCTTGAGGACGTTGTAGCCGTGGTGAGTTACCGCCATGAACTTTGTCAGTGCTGGGTACCCGAGGATGGCATTGTATGGCAGACAGATGTGGGCGACGTCGAAGTCGATGAGCTCGGTGTGGTAGTTGTCGCGCTATTCGAAGGTGACAGGGAGGCGGACCTGCCCTATCGGGGTGGTGGAGCCGTCGGTCACTCCTGAGAAGGGCTTGGTGCACTGAAGCTGATCGTATGGCACTTGGACGCTGTCGAATGTCTCGATGGACAGGACGTTAAGCCCTGCACCACTGTCAATGAGGGTCTTGGTGACTTGTACGTTGCTGATGACGGGTGAGCAGAGCATCGGGAGAGCGCCAGCAGTGGCCACACACTTGAGCTGGTCCGCCGAGCTGAAAGTGATGCGCATTTGGACCACATGAGCGGGCGCGTGGCCTCAAGCCTGGGAAGGGCTGCGTTCACCTCATGAGCAAATTGCTTGAAGATACGCTGAGATGCTGGGGCTTGAGCTCCGCCCAAGATGCAGGCGATAGCACGCGGCTCCTGGAAGCCCCCAGCCCCCTTGTCCTGATGGTGCTGGTCATTCCTTCTTGGTGGTGGTGGCAGCGGAGGAAGACCGGCATTGCCCTGAGGGCGGTCCTCGTGAGGCTGATCCCTCCATGCGCCCTCACGAGGCTGATCCTGCCAGCGGTCCTTGAGAGGCCGGTCGCGCCACTCCTGGCAAGGGCTGCGATCGTCCCAGCGTCCTCCGCCTCGCCCTCCTCGTCGTCGTAGCCCTGGTCGTTGCGCTCGGGGCGTCGACCGAAGCGTCCATCTCGAATGGCCCTGAGCTCTTGAGAGTCGTCGGTGTTGTGGTTGTGCACATTGTGGAAGGCGCAGAACGGCCGGCTGCTTTTGGACGACTCGGGATGGTCCCGACCGCGCTTTGTATCCGGCTCCGCCGCGAGCTCGGCCACTCCCTTGCGCTTCATGTCCTTGGCCTTGGCTTTCTTCTCCTTCGGGTCGGTAGCTGGGAGTTCGAGGAGGGAAAGGCGCCCCTCCTCAGCTCTTGCGCACTTGGTCGCCAGGTTGAACAGCTCCAAAGCTGTGCATAGCTCCTCGTGGATGGCGAGCTCCTCCTTCATCTTGATGTCGCGGACGCCATCAGAAAACGCCAAAATGATGGCCTCATCCGTCACCTTGGGGATCTTGAGGCGAACGTTGTTGAAGCGCTGGATGTACTTCTGCAGGGTCTGCTGCTTGACGCGGCGTAAGTCTCCTGCGGCTAGAGGGCGGTCGCGGGTGCCCTGGAAATTGGCGACCAAGCGGTCGCGCATCTCGTCCCAGGAGGAGATCGAGCCCGGGGGCAGGTTCAGGAGCCACGAGCGAGCACCATCCTTGAGAGCCATGGGGAACCAGTTCGCCATGACTTTCTCGTCGCCGTTGGCCGCCTCGATGCTCAGCTCGTAGAGCTCCAGGAACTCCGTAGGGTCGGGGGTGCCGTTGTAGCGAGGAGGCAAATCCGGCTTGAACTTGCCCGGCCAGACGACACCACGCAGCTCAGGAGTGAAGGCGCGGCAGCCTGCCATGGCCACCGGGCCCTTTGCAGAGGTGGGGCCTGCCCTTGGTGCCCGCGCACCGCCACTGCTGGCAGCACACGGTCTTGTCGTGGTGGCGCTGGGAGCGTGGGAGCATTCTCTTGCGGTCGGGGAACTTCTTGGCAGCTTCCTTCTTCCCGCGCGGGCGTCCGACACGGTGGGTCGCGCCGGGAGTCCGCGCGCCTTGGCGCCGTCTTGGTGCGGAGGTGGTGGAGGCGCTCCGTGAGCTACGTCGCCCGCAGCTAGTGGCGGGCGAGGTAGCGAAAAGGAGGGCGTGGGGGGAGCCCCCTGCGGCGCTGACAAGCTCGGCGATGCGGTCCAGCCAGTCCTCGTACAGGTCGACGACTGGGCGGTAGCGTAGGAGTTCGCGTGCCATGAGCAGCGCGGCATGCACGCCCATGGGAGCACGACGAACGTGAGACGATGAGCCGGCTGGGGTCAGTGACGGAGTGGCGGTGCGGCCGTCCCGCCGCACCGAGGGGTGCGGTGAGGACGCTTGCTGCTCGTTTACCGCCGGGCCGGTGGTGGCGTTGGCAGCGGGTGATGGGGAACGACGGGGAGGCTCGCCGACAGGAGCCGTCTGAGCGACGCGGGCGGCGAGGGCGGCCCTGCGCTCAGCGCGGGCTCGACGAGCGTCCGCCATGGATGCGACGAAGCGATGGGACGTGGATTGACGGAAAGAAGGCTTCGGCGCACCCCTACCTGGCGCGCCAAATGTCTGATTTCGGGTTCCGACAAACCCTTGAGGTTCGAACACTGGGATGCGCACGAAGGTCCCTCTTTCTCCCTAGCCCGCTCTCGCAATGATTGCAAGGCCTAGCTCGACGAACCCAAAGAACGAGAGACACAAGAGTTTATACTAGTTCGGGCCACCGATGTGGTGTAATACCCTACTCCAGTGTGGTGTGGTGGAATGCCTCTTGGGCTGAGGATGAACAGTTACAAGGGAAGAACAACCTCCTGAGGAGAGGTGTTCTTGTGCTCGGTGAGCTGGTGTGGTGTCTCTCCAGCCGATCTAGATCTGTGCCCCTCTATGGTGGTGGCTAGTCCTATTTATAGAGGCCATGGTCCTCTTCCCAAATATTGAGCGGGAAGGGATCCCACAACGGCCAAATTTGAAGGGAGACAACTAGTACAAATTATCCTGACTAAAGGTGGTCTTCGCCTGCCAAAGGTTCTGGTGGTGACGCCGTCTTGGGCTCCACGGTTACCTCCGTCCTGCCGTCCTGCTGGTCTTGGTCTCGTTGCACCAATATGGAAACCTTTGCCTGATGCCTCGGGACTTCTCGCCTGCGCTTGCCTCCTTAGCACCAAAGAGGAAATGAGGACACTGCGCGTGCTGGCGCCCGCGTGGCACCAGACGTCATGGCTTGCGTCATAGGAACCTCGCGAGGTGCCCCTTGCCTTGATCTCTCCGCCCCTCACGAGCCAGCCTGGTGAGGCCGCCCCCGAGGAGGTCTTGCATCGTCCGCCTCGCGAGGCTTCGCCCCTCGCGAGTGTCTTGAGTGTTTCCTAGTGAAGATGGGCCGTACAAGGCCACTAGGGGAGCCACGCCATGGGCCGCAGGCAGGCAAGTCCGGGGACCCCCATTCCCAGGACGCCAACAACCTTCGGTACATCAAAACACATAAACTCATAATACCGATCGTCATCGAACGTTAAGCGTGTGGACCCTACGGGTTTGAGAACTATGTAGACATGACCGAGACTCACTTGCGGTCAATAACCAATAGGTAACCTGGATGCTCATATTGGTTCCTACATATTCTACGAAGATCTTTATCGGTCAAACGGCATAACAACATACGTTGTTCCCTTTGTCATCGGTATGTTACTTGCCCGAGATTCAATCGTCGGTTTCACCATACCTAGTTCAATCTCGTTACTGGCAGGTCTCTTTACTCGTTCTGTAATGCATCATCCCGTAACTAACTCATTAGTTACATTGCTTGCAAGGCTTATAGTGATCTGCATTACCGAGAGGGCCCAGAGATACCTCTCCGACAATCAGAGTGACAAATCCAAATCTCGATCTATGACAACTCAACAAACACCATTGGAGACACCTGTAGAGCATCTTTATAATCACCTAGTTACGTTGTGACGTTTGATAGCACACTAAGTGTTCCTCCGGTATTCGGGAGTTGCATAATCTCGTAGTGATAGGAACATGTATAAGTTATGAAGAAAGCAATAGCAATAAACTAAATGATCATAGTGCGAAGCTAACGGATGGGTCTTGTCCATCACATCATTCTCTAATGATGTGATCCCGTTCATCAAATGACAACACATGTCTATGGTCAGGAAACATAACCATCTTTGACTAACAAGCTAGTCAAGTAGAGGCATACTAGGGACACTCTGTTTTGTCTATGTAGCCACACATGTACTAAGTTTTCGGTTAATACAATTCTAGCATGAATAATAAACATTTATCATGATATAAGGAAATAAAAATAACAACTTTATTATTGCCTCTAGGGCATATTTCCTTCACCTTTAGCATCCCAAAGAGCTCGGGAATAGTCTTTTCCATCCCTTGCATATTATAGTTCATCAACAAGCCTTTATAGCTTGGTGGCAGTGATTGAAGAACTCTGTCAATGACACTATCATCAGGAAGATTAACTCTCAGCTGAGTCAAGTGGTTATGATACCCAGACATTTTGAGTATATGTTCACTGACAGAACTATTCTCCTACATCTTGCAGCTATAGAACTTGTTGGAGACTTCATATCTCTAAACTCGGGCATTTGCTTGAAATATTAACTTCAACTCCTAGAACATCTCATATGCTCCATGATGTTCAAAACGTCTTTGAAGTCCCGATTCTAAGCCGTAAAGTATGGCACACTGAACTATCAAGTAGTCATCCGCTTTGTCTGCCATACGTTCATAACGTCCGGAGTTGCTCCTGCAGCGGGTCTTGCACCTAGCGGTGCTTCCAGGACGTAATTCTTCTGTGCAACAATGAGGATAATCCTCAAGTTACGGACCCAGTCCGTGTAGTTTCTACCATCATCTTTCAACTTAGCTTTCTCTAGGAACGCATTAAAATTCAAGGGAATGGTAGCACGAGCCATTGATCTACAACAACATAGATATGCAAAAACTATCAGGTACTAAGTTCTTGATAAATTAAAGTTCAATTAATCATATTACTTAAGAACTCCCACTTAGATAGACATCCCTCTAGTCATCTAAATGATCACGCGATTCATATCAACTGAACCATGTCCGATCATCACGTGAGATGGATGGTGAACATCACTATGTTGATCATATCTACTATATGATTCACGTTCGACTTTTCGGTCTCAATGTTCCGAGGCCATATTTGCATATGCTAGGTTCGTCAAGTTTAACCCAAGTATTCTGCACATGCAAAACTGGCTTGCACCCGTTGTATGTGTTGTATGTGAACATAGAGCTTATCACACCTGATCATCACGTGGTGTCTCGGCACAACGAACTGTAGCAACGGTGCATACTCAGGGAGAATAATTGTACCTTGAAATTTAGTGAGGGATCATCTTATAATGCTACCGCCGTACTAAGCAAAATAAGATGCATAAAGGATAAACATCACATGCAATCAAAATATGGACATGATATGGCCATCATCATCTTGTGCCTTTGATCTCCATCTCCAAAGCACCGTCATGATCTCCATCGTCACCGGCTTGACACCCTGATCTCCATTGTAGCGTCGTTGTCATCTCGCCAACTATTGCTTCCACGACTATCGCTACCGCTTAGTGACAAAGTAAAGCAATTACATGGCGATTGCATTTCATACAATAAAGCGACAACCATAAGGCTCCTGCCAGTTGCCGATAACTTCTACAAAACATGATCATCTCATACAACAATTTATATCTCATCATGTCTTGACCACATCACATCACAACATGCCATGCAAAAACAAGTTAGACGTCCTCTACTTTGTTGTTGCATGTTTTACGTGGCTGCTACGGTCTTCTAGCAAGAACCGTTCTTACCTACGCATCAAAACCACAACGATTTTTCGTCAAGTGTGCTGTTTTAACCTTCAACAAGGACCGGCCGTAGTCAGACTCGATTCAACTAAAGTTGGAGAAATAGACACCCGCCAGCCACCTGTGTGCAAGGCACGTTGGTAGAACCAGTCTCATGAACGCGGTCATGTAATGTCGGTCCGTGCCGCTTCATCCAACAATACCGCCGAATATAAGTAAGATGTTGGTGGTAAGCAGTATGACTATCATCGCCCATAACTCTTTGTGTTCTACTCGTGCATATCATCTACGCACAGACCTAGCTCAGATGCCACTGTTGGGAACGTAGCATGCAATTTCAAAAAATTTCCTACGATCATGCAGGATCTATCTAGGAGATGCATAGCAACGAGACGGGAAGAGTGTGTCCATGTACCCTCGTAGACTGAAAGTGGAAGCGTTAGATTAACGCGGTTGATATAGTTGAACGTCTTCACGATCCAACCGATCCAAGTACCGAACATACGGCACCTCCGTGTTCAGCACACGTTCAGCTCGACGACGTCCCTCGAACTTCTTGATCCAGTAGAGGGTCGAGGGAGAGTTCCGTCAGGACGACGACGTGGTGACGGTGTTAGTGATGTGATCCGCGCAGGGCTTCGCCTAAGCACTACGACGCTACGACCGCAGGAGTAAACTGTGGAGGGGGGCACCACACACGGCTAAGAAACAACTGTTGTGCCTTCGGGGTGCCCCCCAGCCCACGTATATAAAGGAGGGGGGAGGAGGAGGCCGGCCCAAGGGGGTGCCCCAGGAGAGGGGAGTCCTACTAGGACTCCGTTCCTAGTAGGATTCGCCCCTTTCCCTTCCAACAGAGAGGGGGGTAAGGGGAAATGAGGGAGAAGGAGAAGGAAAGAGGGGGGGGCCTCGCCCCCTCCCCTTGTCAGATTCGGATTAGGCAAGGGGGGGGGGCGCCACCTCCCGTGGCCTACCTCCTCTCCTCCACTATGGCCCATTAGGCCCATTAACTTTCCCGAGGGGTTCCGATAGCCTCCTGGTACTCCGATAAATCCCTGAACCTCTTCGGAACCATTCCGGTGTCCATATAACCTTCCAATATATGAATCTTTACCCCTCGACCATTTCGAGACTCCTTGTCATGTCCGTGATCTCATCCGGGACTCCGAACAAACTACGGTCACCAAAACACATAACTCATAATACAAATCATCATCGAACGTTAAGCGTGTGGACCCTACGGGTTCGAGAACTATGTGGACATGACCGAGACACATCTCCGGTCAATAACCAATAGCGGAACCTGGATGCTCATATTGGTTCCTACATATTCTACGGTCATTCCCTTTGTCATCGGTATGTTACTTGCGTGAGATTCGATCGTCGGTATCATCATACCTAGTTCAATCTCGTTACCGACAAGTCTCTTTACTCGTTCCGTAATGCATCATCCCGTAACCAACTCATTAGTTACATTGCTTGCAAGGCATATAGTGATGTGCATTACCGAGAGGGCACATAGATACCTCTCCGATACACGGAGTGACAAATCCTAATCTTGATCCATGCCAACTCAACAAACACCTTCGGAGACACCTGCAGAGCATCTTTATAATGACCCAGTTACGTTGTGACGTTTGATAGCACACAAGGTGTTCCTCCGGAATTCGGGAGTTGTATAATATCATAGTCAGAGGAATATGTATAAGTCATGAAGAAAGCAATAGCAATAAAACTAAACGATCATAATGCTAAGCTAACGGATGGGTCTTTTCCATCACAACATTCTCTAATGATGTGATCCCGTTCATCAAATTAAAACACATGTCTATGGTTAGGAAACTTAACCATCTTTGATTAACAAGCTAGTCAAGTAGAGTCATACTAGGGACACTGTGTTTGTCTATGTATTCACACATGTACTAAGTTTCTGGTTAATACAATTCTAGCATGAATAATAAATGTGGGGACCCCGACTCATAAGTCGTGATCACCAAATGCACGTGTACAGTGATCCCAGAGATCAATGCTCACTGAACACACAGAAGCTGAATAACAAGAGTCTTACATCCATACATACCGTCTTACACAAATTATGACCATTATGGTCAAGTCTTACATAGATAAAGCCACAAGGGCTTAATACCAAATAAACTTTAAGCAGCGGAAATCTTCGTCGATAAGTAGAACCCATGCCATCTGCCTTAACCCTACAGGCATTCTGACTGGGAAACGTCCTAGTTCGCATGTCCGTCTCCAAAGAACTCTTCTTCGAACTCCTGTTCTTCCATGCCTGGCCAATTAAATAACTAGTGGCAAGCCAATGAGTACTTTGAATGTACTCGCAAGCAACCCATGTTTTGGTTCAAGATACAACAATGCATGATATAGGTAAATTTTGCAGAAAGCTAATTTTATTGTGCTATGACATGTTCAACAACTGGTAAGGACATGCATCATATGAATTCAAGTAACCATAGGGACTGGTTACAGATATCAACATAAATGGAGTTGGCATCAACCCAACTCAATCATGTCAAGTACTTTGACTTGACGCAAGTAGTTCTTCCCACTTATCCAAACACACACTGGTTTGTAAACATGTGGACGTAGCCCAAGAGCGGTTACCCAACTGTCCTTGACCGTGGACACAGCTATTCGAATAGTTTTACACTCTGCAGAGGTTGCACACTTTACCCACAAGATCCGGGGAACTTCCGTGTCATCCACGACCCGCGGTACCTCAAGTACCCGGGGTAAGCACCCGATCACTATCTTTCCCTAGATGACACTAACATAGAGTCCACTCGATTGGTAGTAACCCCCGTGCCCAACATTTCATATCTTAAAATTGTGGAGCCTCGCTCCCATATTCATCACATACCACTGGAACGGGGTACCAACGGTGTGTCCGGTGCCCTGTGAAAACAGTCATGACGATGCAGGGCACGGCGAGGCGAGAGGAGGGCAGGGTTGGACTCAGCGTAGAGTCACCGTTCGGGTGGAGGTGGACTTGGTCGCCGGGGTGGTCTAGTTCGCCGGCGGCGAGGTCACGCGGCGGAGGAGCTACGGGAGGTCATCGTTCCAGCCGTCTCAGGCTGCAATATGAGCGGCAGAGAGAGGGGAAACGGTCGGTGGAGTGCGGGGGTTCCAAATCGGGGCTTAGGAGCAGCGGGGAGAGCTTCTACCGTGCGGACGACGGCGAGCCGCCGCGGCAGAGCTCGAGCTCGGGTGCTTCTGGAGATGAACTGGGGGTGCAGGGGACCTATTTGGAGTGGGAGAGGACGAGTGGTGGTGAGAGGACGGCTCGGGGATGCCTTATATAGGCGAGCGGTGGTCCACCGTGGGCTCATGCGCCGGCGAGCTCATGCTCGTCACTACGGGCTTCGGGAGGGTGCTGCGCCGAGTCTAGGGTGTTCGTGGGGGTGGACTACGCCTAGAGGGAGAAGAGAGGGAGCGGGGAATGCGGCAGAGCGGGTCCCCGTCGCGGCCAGCGACTGGCGTGCTCGGGCGGCGCACTGTCCGCACGCGAGGAGAGCCGGAGAGGGAGAGAGAGGAGGGGGCCGACAGTGTAGCGTGCTACGGACGTCGAGGTGCATCGTCTGGCGCGCTGGGAAGGCCCCAGGTGGCCGGGGTCGTCGGGCAGAGGGCGGCTACAGTGCGGGAGCGCACTGTAGCGCGCTCCAGATCGCCCCAATGGCCGGCATGGCCATTTTCTATGCAATATGGGCGCGGCCAAAAGTGTCTGGTAGCTAGGGGGGAAGTAAAGAAGTGGGCTATGGCCTTGGATGCCCTAGGTGGCCAGTAGGAGAAGAGAGAGGTAGAAGAAGAGGGAGAGGAGAGCTGTCCAGGGAGGTAAATGAGGTGGTTTAACCCCTCAATCATTGAGCTAAGATGCAGCCATAGTTACTGGAGGTAGAAGAGGGTCAGGAGCAACTGTGGTAAAACTTTGAGCCCATGGAGATTAGTGGAAGGGGTCAGAATGGTGTTTTTGGAAATGTGCCAGAAGGTGTTTGTTGTTGGTTTGGGCAAGAAAATTAATTCCACTTGCCATCAGGCTTTACAGGGTCAAATGGCACATATAATTAAGGCCTTCCACCAATTTTGGGCTCATTTGGGCAAAGTTGCCAATGCAACTTTTGTAAGCCCTAGAAATCAACAGAAATGCATTTACCAAGATCTAGTCATGCAAAACCATTCCCCTTGATGCACCACTTGGTGTAGTATCATAATTTGGGCTTGTGAGCATTACCACAAAGTTTGGGGGCATTTGGAATAAGTTGGCAATGTAAAGTTGTTCAAATTTGAACCTGAACAGAGATGGTTTTGGGGCACTTTTGTGATCCAAAACAATTTGGATTGAGCTGAAACTCTGCAAGGTCATCCTGTTATGCATATGTGACTTCCTAGATGTTTCCTGGATTTATTTGAAAATATTTCTTGTAGAAATATTTCAAATACTAGAAATGGGCAGAAATGATTTTGGAGTTTTTTGCCCAATATTTTGAACATGACCATGTGTTGAAACTCTTATATATGGAAAATATATGTCCACTGAGTTCCCCTGATTTTTCTCAAATATTTTTGAAGCTTTAAAATAATTTTAACCTATTAAAGACCATTTCTGGCCTTAATAAAAAGCCTTTGAATAAAATAGGAAAATAACTTTTAAAATTATATTTTTGTGGTTTTGGGGGATCCTATATCTATTAGGAGTCAAATACATCTTTTGGAAGATTTTTCACCCCCCAAATCAAGTGCTTGTAGTGCAAACCTCAATTTAGGGGTTTTTAGAAAACTAAATTTAGAAAATACTATTTGGCCAAATTATTTTTGTAAGAAAATACTATATTGCATTATACACATGGCATGGTCATTGGGCAGAAGTTTGGGGCAAGGGGATGAAGTATAGAAGGTGGAGTTGTGTTGACTTTAAAGAGCACTTGAAAACAGCAAACCAATTCCAATCAAAGACCAAAGCACTCAAAAGTTTTTGTCAAACCACATTTTATCATGATTAATTAGCTTAAGTGTTGTGGCATGAAAATCAGGGTGTGACAGACCTACCCCCCTTACAAGAATCTCGTCCCCGAGGTTCCCAAACTAGGCATGGAAAGGAATACGGAAACTTAGATGTGGGGTAGTCTTCACGTCCTCATACTGCTTCTGCTTTCGAGTAGTGCTCCTCTGAACCTTGAAGTACTTGATGGTGTGGCTTTGTGTATAACGTTCCACTAATCCAAGTTGCTAATGGGTTTCTCGCATAGGTCAGGTTGGGCTAAAGGTCAATGGTTTGGTGATAGATATCCTTGTAGAAATCAGGCTTATCAGGAAGTTGGAAACACTTCCAGGGTTGTGATGCATGGAAAACATTGTGCACATCAGGTAACTCAGGTGGCAACTCTAGCTGGTAACTGTCTTCTCTTCATCTTGTAGCGATCTCGGAGGGGTTGTTAAATCTTGGAGTGAGCTTCTGTTTGACATGGAAATGCTTGGTTCTTCTTAGAGGACTGGCTTGCAGACACACATGGTCTTTGACGCGGAAGTTTACTTCTTGATGACGGCGGTCGGTATAGTTCTTCCTTCTTGACATGGCGGTCATCAAATGTTCCCTAACCAGCCGAACGTCTCTTATTTCGTGTTTGGGTAGACAAGTAGGTCACCAATTAAAGATGACAGCCAACTTGTCCAAGTACTCTAGGAGGACTTGCTCATGGGGTACATAAAATAGGCTAGGGTACTGGTGGTGGTCACGGTTGAGTGTTGGCCATGGTCTTCTCGATCTAGAGCCAAAGCCTATGGTCATGATCTGACCATGTTGTGGCTTGGTAGGGCTTAAGGGTTTCAAGGATTCTAGGGTGCGAGTGAACATTTATCATCTTATCCTTGAGCACAGTTTCTGAGATGCCAATTGTTCTATCTAGTCCTCTAAACAAATCACTTTATACCACCGAAAGCATCATCTCGTATGGGTAAACTCCAATCATCACTCATGTTATTCGTATCCTCATGTCTCCCGAGGGGAGGTCTAACAAAATCACACATGACAACTATTTCCAAACTCATATCTATGCAAAAATCCATGGGTAGAACATACAAGCTTCCAAACTTGAATTAAACACCACAATCCAAGTGCTCAGCCTATTCATCCAAGGTCCAAGATAGTGCATCTCTATCCTAAGGAAACACGTCGTATGCCACTCCAAGATCTAGTTCCTTTCCTATGAATCAACTCCAAAAGCCCATTAACTACATAATTCATTAATTCTACAAATCCAATGTCTATGGTGTTCCACATGATCTTCTAATGTCCTATAATCCCCAAATAGTTGAAAGGGCTACCTTACTATAGTCAGTCCACCAATTTCCATTATCATGGTGAAGTAAACTCCAAGGTCAAGCTTATATAGAACCCTAAATCAACTCTGACAATTAATCCAATCTCCTAGTTTATTGTCCACCGAGAAACATGGTATCATGATCGAGATCATCAATCTAAATCCAATTTACTCCGAACCATGTAGACTTACTCACCACCTATACTCCACTAGGATCACCTATTTAAATCCAAATCTCATGTCCAACGAGAATTTCTACACTTTCCCCCAAGTCATTATCATAATATCAACTATCTCCTATCAATATCCCCTGGCTAAGACAAATCCCTATTCCTCTATCATAATTGTCCTACTAAATCCAGTTTACTCAGGGGTAATGACAGCTATGCTAATCTATAATCATGATCCCTCCAAGTTCATCTGCCAACATGAAAGCCTCATAATCCACCAAATAGTCTCATATAATTCCTCAAAGTCATTGATATAAACTCATCAAGTCATTTGTCCTCTATTCCTATATCCTTAAACTGGTCTTCCCTATGGCATCGCCAGTTCTTGTGCTATATTAGGATGATAATGTGCTCGTTCACTATGTCCACTAGTTCCATAATGATCCCAGTGCTGTGCAAGGTTTACATAGGCTTAACTGGTTCTCTTGCAATTCTGTGGGTTAAGCACATGGTTAAGGACTCAAGCTGGGGTATCTCGTGAAGTCTCGAAGGGTCTAGGAATGGGTTTCTAGTATGGAGGGTTAAACATAACTCTACGGGGTTTCACTTGGTCGAGGAGGCTGTAGAAAAGTTCTTTAGTGCTTGTTGGTCGCCGAAGTAGAATTCTTGGTGCATCTTGTCTTGTTGGCCTTCAGTTGAGGAGAGAGATGAGAGGGAAAAGTAGCATAGAGGAGGGGAATGCCTAAAGGGGGTTTTATAGTGCAAGTGCAAGCAAACAAGTGCCGTGAAGGCCACACACATTCATTAAGATAAGATAGGTGATATAGTCGCGTACATGCTGCCTAGGGCAAAACTGCGACTTATATCAAAACACAAACAGATAAGAACAAGCAACACTCAACATGGTTTCATTTGAACCATCATATGGACTCTACTGCGCATAGGGGGTACATGACTCATCGTACCCTAGGGGTCCTCGGATTCGGTAGTCGTGCTTGCTTCATTACTTGGAGAAAAGGCGTCATTCTTCAGCTTCTAGGTTCTCCTGGGGTGCCAATGGGCATGCGAAAGTCGGATGCTTATTGGGACATATCCTGTTAATATGCCCAAGTTCACCACACCCGTGACATGTGACAGAAGCAAAAAGGTTGTTATTCAGTCTTGGGTATTGTCGTCGGGGGCCTGACGATGACCCTCTATGAGGTGGATATGGAAATCCATTCCTGTGCCTCCTGCGTGGGGTTTGGTTGCGGGCTTTCTGAAGTTGCTTGATTTGTTGCTCTTGATTTGCAATGTGGGCTTGTAAGGCAATGATTTGCTGTTCTTGCTCGACCACCTTCTTCTTCTCAAGGCAGTGGAGGTGCAGAAGTGAAGGGAGGTCTTGGCGAGCCTTGAGGAATGCTTCAGTAAGGTGATGTAGAAGGTAGTCTCCTGCATTGATGAAACGGATCTGGTACTTGAGAGTTGGATCCTCATCTTTGGGGAAATCATCACTTGAGTTGGGGCTCCAAATCCGTTCTTGCCGGGTAGGTAGCGGGTGGCGTGTTCTTCCTTTATTTCTGGAAGGAGGTCTCGAAGACGGAGGAGCGCTTCATATGCCACTTGTTGAATGACCAGGTCTCTTGTTGGCATGGGTGGTCCAATGAAGAACCACTCCTGGGGTGAGGTCTTGGCAGGCACAAAAACCTTGGCGTAGAACTCCTTCTCGAACACATCATTTTCTAGTTCGCACAGGGTGTACATGGGCAGCAAGGGATAGTGGCATTGTTGGAGGCAATCTCTTAGGAGTGATGGAAATCCTATCGTAAGAAGTCTCAAGGGGGCGACGTCCATCTACAAAAGTTAAATAGGAGAGGTCAATAAGGGAAATATCCCCTTAAGTTTGGGAAATCTCAGAAAATAAGAGAAGTATAGATGGTTTGTGGAACAGTCCTCATCTAACTAACGACCATGCTAACTAAGGCTTCCTACAGTCAGGATGGCTCTGATACCAGCTCTGTGGGGACCCCGACTCATAAGTCGTCATCACCGAATGCACGTGTACAGTGATCCCAGAGATCAATGCTCACTGAATACACAGAAGCTGAATAACAAGAGTCTTACATCCATACATACCGTCTTACACAAATTATGACCATTATGGTCAAGTCTTACATAGATAAAGCCACAAGGGCTGAATACCAAATAAACTTTAAGCAGCGGAAATCTTCGTTGATAAGTAGAACCCATGCCATCTGCCTTAACCCTACAGGCATTCTGACTGGGAAACGTCCTAGTTCGCATGTTCGTCTCCAAAGAATTCTTCTTCGAACTCCTGTTCTTCCATGCCTGGCCAATTAAATAACCAGTGGCAAGCCAATGAGTACTTTGAATGTACTCGCAAGCAACCCATGTTTTGGTTCAAGATACAACAATGCATGATATAGGTAAATTTTGCAGAAAGCTAATTTTATTGTGCTATGACATGTTCAACAACTGGTAAGGACATGCATCATATGAATTCACGTAACCATAGGGACTGGTTACAGATATCAACATAAATGGAGTTGGCATCAACCCAACTCAATCATGTCAAGTACTTTGACTTGACCCAAGTAGTTCTTCCCACTTATCCAAACACACACACTGGTTTGTAAACATGTGGACATAGCCCAAGAGCGGTTACCCAACTGTCCTTGACCGTGGACACGGCTATTCGAATAGTTTTACACTCTGCAGAGGTTGCACACTTTACCCACAAGATCCGGGGAACTTCCGTGTCATCCACGACCCGCGGTACCTCAAGTACCCGGGGTAAGCACCCGATCACTATCTTTCCCTAGACGACACTAACATAGAGTCCACTCGATTGGTAGTAAACCCCGTTCCCAACATTTCACATCTTAAAATTGTGGAGCCTCGCTCCCATATTCATCACATACCACTGGCACGAGGTACCAACGGTGTGTCCGGTGCCCTCTGAAAACAGTCGTCTCCGCCTATCCAAGCACGACCCCGTCCCGAGAGTGACCTCGTGTCACCCCCGTCACTAGTAATGCAGGCACCATGCTAGTATCGGCCTAGGTAATCAATAATGCCCTTTCCCATATAAGGGTAGAGTGGTTGTGCATGTAAGGTTGGAATAACGGTCGCAACTTAAACCAATCCGTTTTGAAAACAACACACACACTTGCCTCGGTACACCACTTCGTCATAAAGTGGTTACCCAACTCATTATCTCCCTCGGGCATAAGTGGCACCCGATGGGGTTTTTGAAAAGTTTCTGAAAACAATCTTGCTTCCATCACCATGCATATACCCATCCCCTTTTGCGTAGCTCTACTTAGCATCCTAGCTACTCCCACTCGCAGAACCCTCATAGAAAGGTAGGGTCATGCATCATGCAAGTATCAACGAGAAAAGCAACGGAGTAACCCACCAAAGTGGTACCCTCTCATCATGAATCCGGTCCAACAACAACAAGTGCTATATGACACGCATAAAAAGGTTTCACGGTATGGTCAAAGGGCTGCTTGCCTTGCTCAGCAAGGTCTTCAGGGTCTTCAAAGTCTTCTAGTCCAACTCCTTCGTCAGCAACGCAATCTATCATCGCAAAATAATAACGAAAAAATAAGGCAATAATAAATCAGAAAAACCAAAGTGCTCAGAAAAATGTCAACTCATTTTTGTTAAATACTAGGGTGAAAACTAAGGAGAAAATCCCTAGTTTTGGATTTGGAGTAGCAAAATAGAAGAAATGGATTTTCAGAGGGGTTTAAATATATTGAAATTTGAATTTGAATATGAACAGTACATAAAAGTTGGTTGAACATGAATGAAAGTTATACCATTAAATACGTGGGATTTTTACAGATTTTAGGAACTGGAATTATTGCATTTGGATTAATATTTAATCCTGTGGAATTTTTGGGAAGGTGACAAAAAAGAAAAGGAAAAAGGCCACTGTGCAACTGGGCCAGAACAGCCGATGTGCACAGGCCCAGAGGCGATTCGGCCCAGGCGAGCCAAGCGGCGCGCGCGCGCCAGGTTTGAACCTGACGGGCGGGGCCCAGGCGCTAGTGAGAGAGAGGGAAGCGAGCGAGACAAGAGGCTGATAGGCGGGGCCTGCCTGTCATCCCTAACCCTGCGACAGAGGGCCGGCGAGCTCACCGGCGAGGATGCAGGGCACGGCAAGGCGAGCGGAGGGTAGGGTTGGACTCAGCGCAGAGTCGCCGTTCGGGTGGAGGTGGATTTGGTCGCCAGGGTGGTCTAGTTTGCCGGCGGCGAGGTCACGCGGCGGAGGAGCTACGGGAGGTCGTTGTTCCAGTCGTCTCAGGCTGCAAAATGAGCGGCAGAGAGAGGGGAAACGGTCAGTGGAGTGTGGGGGTTCCAGATCGGGGCTTAGGAGCAGCGGAGAGAGCTTCTACCATGAGGACAACGGCGAGCCGCCGCGGCGGAGCTCGAGCTCGATCTCGAGCTCGGGCGCTTCTGGAGATGAACTGGGGGTGCAGGGGACCTATTTGGAGTGGGAGAGGATGAGTGGTGTTGAGAGGAGGGCTCAAGGATGCCTTATATAGGCGAGCGGCGGTCCACCCTGGGCTCGTGCGCCGGCGAGCTCATGCTCGTCGCTACGGGCCTCGAGAGGGTGCTGCGCCGAGTCTAGGGCGTTCGTGGGGGTGGACTACGCCCAGGGGAGAAGAGAGGGAGCGGGGAACGCGGCAGAGCGGGTCCCCGTCGCGGCCAGCGACTGGCGTGCTCGGGCGGAGAGGGAGAGAGAGGAGGGGGCCGACAGTGTAGCGTGTTGCGGACGTCGAGACTGCATCGTCTAGCGCACTGGGAAGGCCCGAGGTGGCAGGGGTCGTCGGGCAGAGGGCGGCTACAGTGAGGGAGCGCACTGTAGCGCGCTCCAGAGCGCCCCAATGGCCGGCATGGCCATTTTCTATGCAATGTGGGCGCGGCCAAAAGTGTCTGGTAGCTCTAGGGGAAGAAGTGGGCTATGGCCTTAGATGCCCTAGGTGGCCAATAGGTGAAGAGGGAGGTAGAAGAAGAGGGAGAGAGGGCCTGTCCAGGGAGGTAAATGAGGTGGTTTAACCCCTCAATCATTGAGCTGAGATGCAGCCATAGTTACTGGAGGTAGAAAAGGGTCAGGAGCAGCTGTGGTAAAACTTTGAGCCCATGGAGATTAGTGGAAGGGGTCGGAATGGTGTTTTTGGAAATGTGCCAGAAGGTGTTTGTTGTTGGTTTGGGCAAGAAAATTAATTCCACTTGCCATCAGGCTTTACAAGGTCAAATGGCACATATAATTAAGGCCTTCCACCAATTTGAGCTCATCTGGGCAAAGTTGCCAATGCAACTTTTGTAAGCCTAAAAATCAACAGAAATGCATTTACCAAGATCTAGTCATGCAAAACCATTCCCGTTGATGCACCACTTGGTGTAGTATCATCATTTGGGCTTGTGAGCATGACCACAAAGTTTGGGAGCATTTGGAATAAGTTGGCAATGTAAAGTTGTTCAAATTTGAACCTGAACAGAGATGGTTTTGTGGCACTTTTGTGATCCAAAACAATTTGGATTGAGCTGAAACTCTGCAAGGTCATCCTATTATGCATATGTGACTTGCTAGATTTTTCCTGGATTTATTTGAAAATATTTCTTGTAGAAATATTTCAAATACTAGAAATGGGCAGAAATGATTTTGGATGGTTTTGCCCAATATTTAGAACATGACCATGTGTTGAAACTCTTATATATGGAAAATATATGTCCACTGAGTTCCCCTGATTTTTCTCAAATATTTTTGAAGCTTTAAAATAATTTTAACCTATTAAAGACCATTTCTGGCCTTAAGAAAAATCCTTTGAATAAAATAGGAAAATGACTTTTAAAATTATTTTTTTGTGGTTTTTGGGGGGTCCTATATCTATTAGGAGTCAAATACATCTTTTGAAAGATTTTTCATCCCCCAAATCAAGTGCTTGTAGTGCAAACCTCAATTCAGGGGTTTTTAGAAAACTATAGAAAATACTATTTGGCCAAATTATTTTTGTAAGAAAATACTATATTGCATTATACACATGGCATGGTCATTGGGCAGAAGTTTGGGGCAAGGGGATGAAGTATAGAAGGTGGAGTTGTGTTGACTTTAAAGAGCACTTGAAAACAGCAAACCAATTCCAATCAAACAAAGACCAAAGCACTCAAAAGTTTTTGTCAAACCACATTTTATCATGATTAATTAGCTTAAGTGTTGTGGCATGAAAATCAGGGTGTGACAATAAACATTTATCATGATATAAGGAAATATACTTAACAACTTTATTATTGCCTCTAGGGCATATTTCCTTTAGTTACATCTCCACAAGGACCGCTTCCCCCAGGAGCGCAAGTCCAAGCTACTTCTAAGAGCCGATGGACCATTCAAGGTGCTCGCACGCTACAACGACAACACCTACAAGATCGACATTCCACGCGACAAGTACAACGTAAACGACATCTTCAACGTCAAAGACTTGGCGAAGTACCATGGTGATGACAATCACGATCCGTGGACGGGTCTCTCCCAAGGGGGGAGATAACGCGGAGCATCCCTCGTCCATCCACATGGACACTCCATCACCACCACAAGCACTGAGAGGGCCAATGACAAGAGCATGTGCACGAGCCATCGAGAACGAGGTCAATTCTTTCCTCTTCGAGTTTCGTTCAGATTCACATGAGAATTGGGTCCTACGTCAAAGAGTCACATTATGTATTCTTAGGTACTTCGAAGATCGTCACGAGGAAGCACGGAGGAATCACCAAGTTCACCCGGAGACCCAAGGAGAAGGAGAGGGAGAAGAATGCGAAGGACCGGAGACCCCTTGGACACCCCGGGGCCCAGACGTGAGGACCCCGGGCGCCCGGGCCTGGAGCCGCAGGGTGGGCAAGGCCCCTGGACACCCCGGGTGCTCGGCCCCCTCCTCCCAGGCGACGCCCCGGGTGCCCGGCCAACTGCCCCTCCCCCCGCTGGAGCTGCTCCCACCTCCCCAGGTGCCCGGGCCACCACACCCCGGGTGCCCGGCCCCCTCTAGCCAGCCTCTTGCCTGGTCCGGGTGCCCGAGCCTTGGACCCCCGGGTGCCCGGCCTCCTCCCTACAGTCGCCTGGCACCACCCCGGGTGCCCGGGCTTGGAACCCCCGGGGTGCCCGGGCCACCTACAGCCCCGGCCTCTGAACGGTCCGGGTGCCCGGTCCCCTTTGCCCCGGGTACCCGGACCCCTCCGAGAGTGCCTGTGTGCACTATGGACTTTTGACGCTTGTACCCCTCTCTCCCTCATGTTTCGTCCCTAGCCTTTAAGTACTCATCTCCTAGCTCATTTGAGAGGTGAGCAAAATATTTGATAGACACTAGAGAGCTTTGCTCCTTGTATCGCCTCCTCTTAGAGATCAAGCCCCCACCTTGGGAAGAATCCTTTGGATTATCAAGGCCTCCTCTTGGAGAAGATCAACATCAAGACCTCATCTCCTAGGAGTGGGAAGAACTTTAACCTAGTGCTATTTTCCTTGAATTGTGTTTGAATACTTGTGGATCTCATGTATGCTACTCTAGTGGATGTGCTATTTGGGTTTGTTTGAGTGATTTGTTCCTTGTGTTCTTGAGTGTTCTTCCTCTTTTCCCCCTCCAAGTGTGAAAAGATCCCCTCTAGGGTTTCACCCTACAACAGATTGCCCCCGAAGTTGCCACATATTACATCCAATGCCACCTATAAGTGAAAAACGGTTCGGTTTACTACATGACCCGTAGCCTCTGGTTCCTATAAGTATATTCCCAGTTGGGTCACAACCACATAGATGCTCCGCTGGCTACAGCTGCAATATACCATAGGGGAGACCTGGTTCAATCCATACTTTTGCCCATTTTTTGTTTCTATTTTTTTTCTCCCTGAATTTTCAGCAGATCGGTTGTATAATTTTGCAATTCGGGCCCGGCAACTCTAACATTTCTCATTTCTTTTTCCGGACAAATTTAAATGCTTTTCAAAATATTCATATCTTTCAAACCGCAACTTAGAATCTAATATGTTATATATGAAAATCACTCAGAAAAATTTGTAGATTACAAATATGCTATTCTTGCATGTTAATCATTTCTAAAATTGTATTTAAGGTGCAACCTTAATTAATACCTTCTTTATATGGGGTGTTTTGGAAAAGCCTATTATATATGTTCCCTACCCCATATAAATTGAGTAGATATGATAGTTTGATGCTTTCACAAAAGATATTATTGCCACCATAGGAGGTGTTTTTTGGATGGCCATAGGTATGTTGATTCCTACCCGATACCATATGCTAAAGGTTACATCATCCTCTCTATTTCACATAGTGCATGATAACCAGCCCGTATACAATGATGTACACTAAACTGTTGATGCGAGCTTTATGTAAACAAGCGGCTTAAGGTTGATTTCTATATTGTTTGAAATAGTGCCCATAAAGATTTTTTGGAGACACCTTAAGTACACGCGCAACATCACTTATCATGTTTTTGGTTGTATGACATCATGAAAGGTTTCAGTGAATTGTGTATAAGAGTTGATTTTTCTTTCTCCCGTTGCACACACGGGCATGTTTACTAGTATATATAAAGTAAGATTGGACCAACCCGATCCAAAATCGTGTCCACGTCACTATGTGGTAGTGAAACAATTTTTCGTCTTAACGAAGGGCCAAAAGAAAGCTCCGGTAGTGCTCTCAAGTCATCTCTTTCAATCTCCTACACTTTCCTCAAAAGCCATGTCATCTTTGCCAACATTTTCGCGCAAGCAACGGTTGTGTCGTATCCCGGTGGTAGTTTTTTTAGGTGTGCTGTAAGTACTATCTTTTATACTTACTTCTCTTGATCCGTATTAATTGTCGTTGAAATAAATGTATCTAAATGTGTTTCAGTGCCAGATGCATTCCTTTGAGCGACCAATGATACTGTTAGAAGGAAGAGAGGGATTGGTGTAATGTTGTTTATTGTATTGCTTGAGCCTCGTGGGCATTAGGAGTACATGATGATCTTGGAGTACAAGGCAAGGTAGAATAATATCCTACGCTATCCTAGCTTTCCTAATAATCACGATACTCAACATCCCCCCGCAGTCACAATGGTTGCGATGCAGACGGTGAGACTGGAGAAGAATCCGAAGGGAAGCCGACGGACACCCCCCCCACACACACACACATAGTCGTAACGGTTGATGCACCGCGGAGTCGTGGCTGGAGTGGAAATCGACGAGGTTGCTCAAGCAAGGCGGTAGCCCTTTGTGCCGTTTGTCGAGGTAGCCGAGAGCGTGTGTGGTGGAGCCGTGGTCGAGGTAGCCGTGCGAAGAATGCCGGGGTCGATGTTGAGTCGGGGTGGTCGGTGTCGAGGAAGTCGCCATGGAGCCGCGGGCGCAAGGGGCGCCAAGTTAGCATGGGCGCAGTGGCGTCGAAGTAGTGGTGCGTCAAGAAGAAGATGATGTTGATGAGGCGTCGCGCCGGGTTTGCCAAACCCGGGGACAGGTCGTAGACGAAGGCATGCGTCGGTGTTGCCAGCACCGGGCATGCGTAGACGGACGAAGACGAAGTTGACGAAGCACCGCACCAGGCTTGCCAGACCCGAGGACACGTCATGGACGAAGGCACGCTTCGGTGTTGCCAGCACCGGGCATGCGTAGACTGGGACCTGCACGAGCTGTACACCATGTCGAAGAAGTCGGAGAGGCCAGCAGAGTCGGAGTAGACGAAGTGGTCGGGGTAGATGACGGCGACGCTGGCGACGAGCTGGTGCTGGACGAAGATGAACAGGGTGGACGGACGGTGGCGGCGGCGGCCAAAGAAGAGCGGCGGTGGCGGCCTGACGGCGACGGCGCCGGCTAGGTTAGGAGTGCGGCGGCGGTTGATACGTCTCCGTCGTATCTACTTTTCCAAACACTTTTGCCCTTGTTTTGGACTCTAACTTGCATGATTTGAATGGAACTAACCCGGATTGACGCTGTTTTCAGCAGAATTGCCATGGTGTTATTTATGTGCAGAAACAAAAGTTCTCGGAATGACCTGAAACTCCACGGAGATTATTTTTGGAAATAATAAAAAATACTGGCAAAAGAATCAAGGTCAGGGGGCCCACACCCTTGCCATGAGGGTGGGGGGCGCGCCTCAAGATGGCAATGGGGCCCCGAAACCCGCGTCCCCGCGGGTTTTTACCCTATTAGGGGACGGGGATGGGCGTGTTTTTATCCCCGCGGGGCAGTTGTTGGGCACATTATACAACCCGACACATTTCGTGGGTTTGCACCCGTTTCGATAGTCCCCGAACCCGAAACCCGGCAAATCCGGCAAAATACATTTTTTTTACAAAGCACTGATCCGGCACGGCCCAACCCAAAGCTACCGAGCCCCCCACCCCCAGCGTCGAAGGCCAAACCAACCCCTCGCTAGGTGGCCAATATCACTCGCTCCTTCCCCCCTCGCTCGAGCCCTCATCTCTGTCTCTCCCACAGAATTTAAGTTTCATGAAAGTTGTGTTTAGACTCTAGTATATGGTTTTTTTCATGAAAGTTTCAGAAGATAAGTTGAAGCTAGTACACTTGCAAGAAAGAAACAAAATGGATTTGGAATCCTTGTGTACAAATAATATGCAGTGTGTTTTTCTGGTCATCATATTGCAGGATACATGTACAAATTGCTACTATTTTAGTAGACTTGCAAGAAATACATATAGTAGAGTCCAAATTGCTACTGCCATTATGTCCAAAATAAGACACCAAAGCTAATAATTCTGTTTTTATTCTTTTTGATAGGTTAATTGATTCATTGACGACGCCGTCAACAGAAACTACAATTGTACCTTCAATTACAGGTAGTGTGCCTGAATCTAAGGACGTTTCCTTATATATGTCGATTTCCCCGTGGGTTCCCAGGGGGTTTAGAAAACCCGATGGGTTTAGGGGACGGGCGAAAATCTAGCCCCGCGCACGGTGATGGGGACGGGGACGGGTTTACGATTTTCTCGTGGGGATGGGTTTGGGAAGGCAAAACCCGATGGGTTTCGTCCCCGTTGCCATCTTGAGGCGCGCCTGCCCCCCTGGGTGCGCCCCCTGCCTCGTAAGCCCCCTGGAGCTCCACCGACCTCAACTCCAACTCCATATATTCGTGTTCGGGGAGAAAAAAATCAGAGAGAAAGATTCATCGCGTTTTATGATACGGAGCCGCCGCCAAGCCCTAAACTCTCTTGGGAGGGCTGATCTGGAGTCCGTTCGGGGCTCTGGAGAGGGGAATCCGTCGCCATCATCATCATCAACCATCCTCCATCACCAATTTCATGATGCTCACCGCCGCGCGTGAGTAATTCCATCGTAGGCTTGCTGGACGGTGATGGGTTGGATGAGATTTATCATGTAATCGAGTTAGTTTTGTTAGGGTTTGATCCCTAGTATCCACTATGTTCTGAGATTGATGTTGCTATGACTTTGCTATGCTTAATGCTTGTCACTAGGGCCCGAGTGCTATGATTTCAGATCTAAACCTATTATGTTTTCATGAATATATGTGAGTTCTTGATCCTATCTTGCAAGTCTATAGTCACCTACTATGTGTTATGATCCGGCAACCCCGAAGTGACAATAATCGGGACCACTCCCGGTGATGACCATAGTTTGAGGAGTTCATGTATTCACTATGTGTTAATGCTTTGGTCCGGTACTCTATTAAAAGGAGGCCTTAATATCCCTTAGTTTTCGTTAGGACCCCGCTGCCATGGGAGGGTAGGACAAAAGATGTCATGCAAGTTCTTTTCCATAAGCACGTATGACTATATTCGGAATACATGCCTACATTACATTGATGAATTGGAGCTAGTTCTGTGTCACCCTATGTTATGATTGTTACATGACGAACCGCATTCGGCATAATTCTCCATCACTGATCCAATGCCTACGAGCTTTTCACATATTGTTCTCCGCTTATTTACTTTTCCATTGCTACTGTTACAATCACTACAAAACCCAAAAATATTACTTTTGCTACCGTTACTTCCATATTACTTTGCTACTAAATACTTTGCTGCAGATATTAAGTTATCCAGGTGTGGTTGAATTGACAACTCAACTGCTAATACTTGAGAATATTCTTTGGCTCCCCTTGTGTCAAATCAATAAATTTGGGTTGAATACTCTACCCTCGAAAACTGTTGCGATCCCCTATACTTGTGGGTTATCAAGACTATTTTCTGGCGCCGTTGCCGGGGAGCATAGCTCTATTCTTTGAGTCACTTGGGATTTATATCTGCTGGTCACTATGAAGAACTTGAAAGACGAGAAAACAAAAATTTATCCCTCAACTACGAGGGGAGGTAAGGAACTGCCATCTAGCTCTGCACTTGATTCACCTTCTGTTTTGAGTAAGCTTGCGACACCTAAACCTGCTTCTGCTATTAATTCTGATATGTCGCATGTTATTGATGATGCCACTTCTGCTATGCATGATACTTATGATGAAACTACTTCTATGCTTGATACTACTGTGCCACTTGGTGAATTTCTTGATGAGAGAACTCGCTATTTTCATATCGTTAAAATATTTTCGTTATCATTAAAGGGTGATGCTAAGATATGGTTTAATTCTCTTGATCCTGGTTGTGTGTGTAGTCCCCGGGATATGATTTATTACTTCTCTACTAAATATTTCCCTGCTTATAAGAAACAAGCTGCTTTAAGGGAAATATATAATTTTGTGCAAATTGAAGAAGAGAGTCTCCCACAAGCTTGGGGGAGGCTTCTCCAATTACTTAATGCTTTGCCTGATCATCCTCTTAAGAAAAATGAAATACTTGATATCTTTTATAATGGACTAACTGATGCTTCCAGAGACCACCTGGATAGTTGTGTTGGTTCTGTTTTCAGGGAAAGAACACCGGATGAAGCTGAAATTCTATTGAATAATATGTTGACCAATGAAAATAATTGGACACTTCCTGAGCCTATTCCTAAACCAACTTCGAAGAAGAGGCGTGTTCTATTTCTCAGTCCTGAAGATATGCAAGAGGCAAAGAAATCTATGAAAGAAAAGGGTATTAAAGCTGAAGATGCTAAGAATTTACCTCCTATTGAAGAAATACATGGTCTTAATTTACCGCCTGTTAAAGAAATATATGATCTTAATTCATCACCTATTGAAGAAACACATGGTCTTGATAACCCGACACGGGTAGTAAAGGTAAATTCTCTCTATAGATTTGATAAAGCTGAAATCCCTCCTATTAAGTTTCCTAGCCAATGTTTGGATGAGTTTGATAACTTTATGGTTAAGCAAGAAAATTTTAATGCTTATTTTGGTAGACAATTAAAACAAAATGCTTATATGATTGAACACGTGGGTGATTATATGTCTAGAGTTAAAGGTGAACTTAAACTCATTAGTAAACATGCTTCTATGGTCACCACTCAAGTTGAACAAGTACTTAAAGCTTAGAATGATTTGCTCAATGCATTGAATAGTAAGAATAATGACTATGCTGTTAGAGTGGCTACTAGAACTGGTAAAATGACTCAGGAACCTTTGTATCCTGAAGGCCATCCTAAGAGAATTGAGCAGGATTCTTAGAGAAATAATATAGATGCACCTAGTCCTTCTAAAAGGAAGAAAAAGAAAAATGATAGGACTTTGCATGCTTCTAGTGAACCTGTTGTAGACACACCTGAGAATCCCAATGATATTTCTATTTCCGATGCTGAAACACAATCTGGTAATGAACATGAACCAAGTGATAATGTTAATGATGATGTTCATGCTCAACCTAGCAATGATAATGATGTAGAAATTGAACCTGCTGTTGATCTTGATAACCCACAATCAAAGAATCAACGTTATGATAAGAGAGACTTTGTTGCTAGGAAGCACGGTAAAGAAAGAGAACCATGGGTTCAGAAACCCATGCCTTTTCCTCCCAAACCATCCAAGAAAAAGGATGATGAGGATTTTGAGCGCTTTGCTGGAATGATTAGACCTATCTTCTTGCGTGTGCGTTTAACCGATATGCTCAAAATGAATCCTTGTGCTAAGTATATGAAAGATATTGTTACAATAAAAGAAAGATACTGGAAGCTGAAATTTCCACCATGCTTGCTAATTATACTTTTAAGGGTGGAATACCAAAGAAACTTGGAGATTCAGGAGTACCTACTATACCATGCTCCATTAAAAGAAACTATGTTAGAACTGCTTTATGTGATCTTGGAGCCGGTGTTAGTGTTATGCCTCTCTCTTTATATCATAGACTTGATTTGAATAAGTTGACACCTACTGAAATATCTCTACAAATGGCTGATAAATCAACTGCTATACCTGTCGGCATTTGTGAGGATGTGCCTGTTGTGGTTGCAAACGTTACTATTTTAACGGACTTTGTTATTCTTGACATTCCCGAGGATGATAGTATGTCTATTGTTCTTGGAAGACCCTTTTTGAATACTGCAGGGGCTGTTATTGATTGCAACAAAGGCAATGTCACTTTTCATGTTAATGGTAATGAGCATACGGTACACTTTCCGAGGAAACAACCTCAAGTCCATAGTATCAACTCTATTGGAAAAATTCCATCGATTATTTTTGGAGGTTTTGAATTTCCTCTTCCTACTGCCAAGAAGAAATATGATATTCTTATTATTGGGGATGTGCATATCCCCGTTGAGGTAACATAGTGTTATTCGAAATTTCTCCGGTCCCATGTTATTCGGAATGAGTTTGTTAACAAGACTTGCTCAACCTTGTTAGTGGATTCCTTTTGATGAGCATGAGATGGATGAAGTTAGAAGGCACAACCTTCTGTACCCTTCTTTTACTTTATGTTATTTAGTTGAAATAAAGTAAAAAATAGTAATTTTCTGTCTGTTTTCTAAATTATCCGTGCAATATAAAAATACCCCGAAAATAAAAGTTCTCCAAATGCCCTGCCAATTTAATATGATTTTTTCTGAAATATTTGAGAATATTTGGCACTGAGAACACGGCAGGGGGAGCTGGCACCTGGCCACGAGGGTCCAAGGCGCGCCCCCTGCCTCGTGGGCCCACGGTGGCTCCCCTCCACTTATTCTTGCACCCACACACTTCTTCTTCCTCCCAAAAAAATCACCAACCAGCTCAAGCACGAGTTCTAGCTCATTTTGCTGCGATTTTCGATCTCCTTGCTCAAAGCACCTCTCACAAAACTGCTTTGGGGGATTGTTCCTTGGTATGTGACTCCTCCAATGGTCCAATTAGTTTTTGTTCTAATGCTTTATTCATTGCGAATTTTTGTTGCCTAGGTGACCATGTTTTTGAGCTTGCATGTCAAATTTATATGGTTCCAAGTAGTTCTAATGCATGATATGAGCTCTAGGCACTTGTATGAGTAGTTGCTATCAATTTTGTTGAGCTTGGTTCACTTTTAGTTGAAGTTACTAAAAATTTCAGAAAATTTTCAGAGGAAGAAATGTGTTTAGGAAAATGTACCAAGGTGGTCCTTCAAGGAAGCAAGGATCCAGGCTTGCAATGCGTGATGCTGATGAAGAACCACCAAGGGACGCTCCAATGCGGCCTTGTGAATGGCCTTCCGAGGACTTCATGGATCAAGCAGGAATCAAGGAAGAATTTAACGCATATATGCGTAACGCTGATCTTGTGAGCTTTGAGGCAGATAAGTGCCATCAGTACCACTATCTCACTAGTTCCTTTGTGAGGAGGTTTGAATTTTCATCTTCACGCAATTCTCAAACTGTCCTGTTTGATCTTTATGAAAATTCTTATACTATGGACTTAGAGGATTTTACCACTGCTTGCAAACTTCCACAATGGGGTAGTACTAGTGAACCTCGCAAATTTGAATTTAGAGATTTTCTTGCTAGTATAACTGTGGGGGAATCTAGAGACATAGCACAAGCTACCATAGGGAGCATTCATTTTCCTGCTATACATCATTTTGCTCTCTTCATAGGTAGGTGCATAAATGGTAGGGATGAAGCATGTCACAAGTGTGTCCCTGACCTCAGTATTCTCAGGAGTGCTGTGTTAGGAGATAAACATTATAATTTGGGAGCCATTGTTGCACGTAGGTTGCATCATAATACATTTAATGGAGATTTCTTTGGTGGAATTTATGCAACCCGTTTAGCTAATTTTCTTGGTGTAACTATACGTGAGGATGATATTGAGTTGCCGCCTGCTTATTTAGATTATGAGGCTATGGTTCGTCATCGTTTTGTTGAGAGGAACGATCAGTTCCTCCAGTATCGACTAATTTTTGACAGACGACGCACCTATCACGTCACTCTCCCTGCTTCTACTTTCTTTGATTTTCAGGCAAAAGGGAGATATTTTATAACCAGAGAGGAGGCGGATGAGTATAAGAGGAGGGCTGAGATAGCTCGCCTCCAAGCTGCAGCCCACGATGCAATGACTGCTGCATCTCAGTAGGACCCCAACTACAACTATGGATATCCGCCAGGCCAGCCGTGGTAATAAACCAACTTAGGCCAAAAGCCTAAGCTTGGGGGAGTACGTATTTCTCACCGACATTACATTCATATTCGCACACTCATTGCTAGATGTCGGTGCTCATACTCTTTCATTGTACTATCCATGCTAGTTTATTTTCTTTTTCTTACTTTCTTCTTGTGTGTTTGATAAATCTTAAGAAAACCAAAAAAATTAGTTGTAGCGTTTAGCTAGTTTACCTTTCTTGCTATAGTAGTAATAATTAAAAGAAAAACCCCAAAATATTTCCTGTTCTTCTTTTGCTTGTTGGGAGATTTCCCGTGTAAATAGTTTTTATTTCTTTTCTTTCCTTTGGGGGTCGATAGGAGAAGACCATAATGAAATTGTTAAAGTAGCTCTTATATGCATTATTGTTGATTTAACCAAGAGCCCATATTGCCTTGTCTTCTCCTGTTTATTGAATGCTCGCAGTTCCAGCTTAGTCCAATGCACGTACACTATTATTTTTATTCACATCGTTCAGTCGTGCAAGTGAAAGGCAATTATGACGATATATGATGGACTGATTGAGATGAGAGAAGCTGGTATGAACTCGACCTCTCTTGCTTTTGTAAATATGATTAGTTCATTGTTCCTGATTCAGCCTATTATGAATAAACATGTTTGCAATGACAATTAGAGATTATAGTTGCTTATGTCATGCTTAATTAGCTAGGAGTTTATAATGGTTTACCTTGCGTGCCAACATGCTATTAAAATGGTTGTGATGTGGTATGATGGGGTGGTATCCTCCTTTGAATGATTCAAGTGACTTGACTTGGCACATGTTCACACATGTAGTTGAAACAAAATCAACATACCCTTCATGATATTTATGTTCATGGTGGATTATATCCTACTCATGCTTGCACTCAATGTTTATTAATTTTAATGCATGTTCATGACTGTTGTCGCTCTCTAGTTGGTCGCTTCCCAGTCTTTTGCTAGCCTTCACTTGTACTAAGAGGGAATACTGCTTGTGCATCCAATCCCTTAAACCCCAAAGTTATTCCATATGAGTCCACTATACCTTCCTATATGCGGTATCTACCTGCCGTTCCAAGTAAATTTGTATGTGCCAAACTCTAAACCTTCAAATGAAATTCTGTTTTGTATGCTCGAATAGTTCATGTATCAACTAGGGTTGTCCGTATCTTCCATGTTAGGCGGGTTATTCTCAAGAGGAGTGGACTCCGCTCCTCACTCACGAGAAAATGGTTGGTCATCGGGATTCCCAGTCCCATGCTTTATGCAAATCAAATCAAAACAATTGCAAACAAAACTCCCCCAGAACTGTTGTTAGTGTTGGAGATGTGCCCTAGAGGCAATCATGTATGATGATATTTCCTATGTGTTTATGAATAAAGATAGTCCTTGGACATTATCAATGATGTGTATCAGCAAGTACGTGACTTGTTTGTGGGACTATGCATTGTATGATGACTGTCCTAAAAGGTCCCTAGTCGAAAGGGCTGTGTGGACGCGCAACCGACTAGACTAGCATATGACACGGTCGATGGCTTGGTCTCACTAGCCATGGAGCATTGGATGCTAACCGGATAATATGGACTTGGAAGGATCTGGTCGGATTCAACGTAGTCGGATCCGAGTCGAGATAAGGTATGAGTCGGACAGACCCAACTATGAGACGCAGCGATATGTCATCTGTGAGTCTCTAGTACAACATACGTTCTATGTCCTAAGACCTGAGCTGACACATGTACTCGGGATGGTGATAGACTTGCTTTGGGCCGACCAAACGCTACTCCGTGACTGGGTAGTTACAAAGGTAGGTTTCAGGCTTGTCCAGACACATGCTGCGAGACATGGTCGAGCAAGATGGGATTTGCCCCTCCGATCAGGAGAGATATACTTTGGGCCCCTCGTGTGATCTGACCAGGATAAGCATGGCCATGCAACAAGGATTATGAGATAGTCCGGATAGTGGTCGGCATCACTGGAACGAGAAAGAGGTCGGGCTAGCACAAGGATGACAATCTCGCCTTGAGCCCGACAACATATATCGTGTGGCAAAAGGAATGGAAGTGTGATGTACAGGTTCGCCTAACCAGCTTCATAGTCTGCTTGGTGTTCGGCATGCCTTGCTAGAGGCCGCTACCGACCGTGCAGTTTGGAGGTGATCCGAACTGCGACCAAGCCGGCTTGAACCTAAGGGGTCGCACGCCTAAGGGAAGGAACCTACAAGGTCGGATCCGAGGACACTGGTCGGATGTGATCCGAGCTGTATATTCGGATTGTGGCCGAGTAGACTTGTGGGCTTTAGGGTCCGTGCGAGGCCCAAGTGTTGAGCCCGCGACGGACGCCTATATAAAGTGGAGGTGCGGCACACTCATGCGGTTGATCGCTTCGGAGTTGTCACTAGGGTTTGCATGTGTTGCGAATAGACATCTCCACTCGCCGCCGACTGTGTGATCGGACCTAGCAGTCCGCCGCATGGTGTTCCTCCTGCACGTGCGGATACCGTTAGAGGCGGTGCACCTGCGCCGCTCCGGCGAACTTGTACGTGGGATCGGACGACCGGCTGTTCGAGGGAGATCGCACGAGAAGGAGACGATCCACGCGAACGCGCTGCCCCAACTCTTCTTCCGCTGCACGGCACTGCGCGTCTAGTGGTAACAAACTGTGATCCATCTCCTGTAGCATGTTCATGGTTGTTTTGCGCATAGGAAATTTTAATTTGCAGTCGACGCACCCTACCGTAGAACCCAACAGTTAGTTGGAGGCACTCGTTGTTTCGAGCAAGCCATGGATTGATGCTTGTTGGTGGAGGGGGAGTAAAAACTTTACCATTCTGTTTGGGAACCGCCTATAATGTGTGTAGCATGGAAGATATCGCCATCTCTTGGTTGTTATGTTGACAATGAAAGTATACCGCTCAAAATATTATTTATCTCTATTTCGAAACCGTGCTGTGGCACCTCTACAAATCCCTGCTTCCCTCTGCGAAGGGCCTATCTATTTACTTTTATGTTGAGTCATCACCCTCTTATTAAAAAGCACCAGCTGGAGAGCATCGCTATCATTTGCATCCATTACTGTTAATTTATATTGGGTATGACTTTGACTGCATCTCTTTTACCATGAATTACAATGTCTAGTCAGTCCTTGATCTTTAAAGGTGCTCTGCATTTATGTTTTGCGGTCTCAGAAAGGGCTAGCGAGATACCATCTTGTTTTATCATATCATGATTGTTTTGAGGAAGTGTTGTCATCCAAGATTTATTATTATTGCTCGCTAGTTGATTATGCCATTGACATGAGTAAACATGAGACCTAAGTGTCATTGTGAATATGGTTAGTTCATAATCTTTGCTGAAAACTTGAATGCTGGCTTTACATATTTACAACAACAAGAGCAAACAGAATTTGTAAAAGTTTTTCTTGATCACTTTCAGTTTATCAACTGAATTGCTTGAGGACAAGCAAAGGTTTAAGCTTGGGGGAGTTGATACATCTCCGTCGTATCTACTTTTCCAAACACTTTTGCCCTTGTTTTGTACTCTAACTTGCATGATTTGAATGGAACTAACCCGGACTGGCGCTGTTTTTAGCAGAATTGCCATGGTGTTATTTATGTGTAGAAACAAAAGTTCTCGGAATGACCTGAAACTCCACGGAGATTATTTTTGGAAATAATAAAAAATACTGGCAAAAGAATCAAGGTCAGGGGGCCCACACCCTTGCCACGAGGGTGGGGAGCGCGCCCCCCTGCCTCGTGGCCCCCTGGAGCTCCACCGACCTCAACTCTAACTCCATATATTCGTGTTCGGGGAGAAAAAAATCAGAGAGAAAGATTCATCGCGTTTTATGATACGGAGCCGCCGCCAAGCCCTAAACTCTCTCGTGAGGGCTGATCTGGAGTCCGTTCGGGGCTCCGGAGAGGGGAATCCGTCGCCATCGTCATCATCAACCATCCTCCATCACCAATTTCATGATGCTCACCGCCGTGCGTGAGTAATTCCATCGCAGGCTTGCTGGACGGTGATGGGTTGGATGAGATTTATCATGTAATCGAGTTAGTTTTGTTAGGGTTTGATCCCTAGTATCCACTATGTTCTGAGATTGATGTTGCTATGACTTTGCTATGCTTAATGCTTGTCACTAGGGCCCGAGTGCCATGATTTCAGATCTGAACCTATTATGTTTTCATGAATATATGTGAGTTCTTGATCCTATCTTGCAAGTCTATAGTCACCTACTATGTGTTATGATCCGGCAACCCCGAAGTGACAATAATCGGGACCACTCCCGGTGATGACCATAGTTTGAGGAGTTCATGTATTCACTATGTGTTAATGCTTTGGTCCGGTACTCTATTAAAAGGAGGCCTTAATATCCCTTAGTTTCCGTTAGGACCACGCTGCCACGGGAGGGTAGGACAAAAGATATCATGCAAGTTCTTTTCCATAAGCACGTATGACTATATTCGGAATACATGCCTACATTACATTGATGAATTGGAGCTAGTTCTGTGTCACCCTATGTTATGATTGTTACATGATGAACCGCATCCGGCATAATTCTCCATCACCGATCCAATGCCTACGAGCTTTTCACATATTGTTCTTCGCTTATTTACTTTTCCGTTGCTACTGTTACAATCACTACAAAACCCAAAAATATTATTTTTGCTACCGTTACCGTTACTTCCATATTACTTTGCTACTAAATACTTTGCTGCAGATATTAAGTTATCCAGGTGTGGTTGAATTGACAACTCAACTGCTAATACTTGAGAATATTCTTTGGCTCCCCTTGTGTTGAATCAATAAATTTGGGTTGAATACTCTACCCTCGAAAACTGTTGCGATCCCCTATACTTGTGGGTTATCAGCGGTGCTCGAAGTAAGCGAAGAACCCTGACAGTGTGACGAAGACCGGCGCCGACGGTGGCGTTCCCGTGCCAAAGGAGGCGGCACGGCGCATACCACGAGAAGTCGACGCGCAGCGACGACGGTGGACCGTGGGCCGCGGCGCTACGGCCCGAAGGGGCGACGCAGCGGCGGCGGGCAGGTCAGGGCGACGACGGAAGACCTCGGGGCGGTCGTAGGGACCGCGGGCCGCGGCGCTACAGCTCGAAGGGGCGGCGCAGCATCGGAGCACAGGTCGGTGCAACCGCGGGGACGGCCTCGGGACGGCGGCGTGGACCGCGTGCCACGCTCACTACGGCCCGACGGGGCGATGCAGCGGCGGCACGAGGGTCGGTGCAACCACGAGGACGGCCTGGAGCGGACGGCCCCGGGGTGGCAGTGGACCGCGGGCCGCGACACTACGGCCCGAAGGGGCGACGCAGTGGTGACGCGGGTCGGTGCAGCCGGGAGAAGAAGCACAGGGCGGCGGCGCTGCGACCTGATGGGGCGACGCAGCGGCAACTCGTTGCTCCATCGGTAGAGGGGCGCGCTGAACTCGGGACAGTCTTCACGAGGCCTGCGGAGGCACGCGCAACCGACAGGCCAGGTCGGTCGCATGATGTAGATGAGGCGGATCGCGGCAGCGGGCGGGTGATCAATCCGATCTCGCGCGATGTCGGGGACGCCGCTCGGTGGAGACGTGGTGGCAGCGGAGTCCGAGATGAAGCCAGCGACGATGAACGCCGTGGGACGACGTGCGAACGAGTGCGTCAGCACCGGTACCCGGGCCACCAAAGCAGCGCCGGCGCTCGGGCAGCGAGGCCCGAGTGACCAACGGAGCAGCGGCGCCCGAGCTCAAGGCAGCCGACGGGCCTGACGCAGCCGGACCGACGTAGCCGGGGACGAGGCCGGCGAGGCAACCCGCAGGGCCGCCGTGTAGACGCGGCGGAGGCGGGTGGCGTGGATCGATTGGCGGGCCGACACGCGAGCGACGGCTTTGATTGGCCGCCGCATGGCGCGAGGCCGCTGGGTGTAGGCGATGCAGGTGTCCCGGTCGGAGCAGGGCGGTGACGGCCGGCGCGGGGCGACGGGCGGGCCGGCGCGCAGACGACAGCCTTGAGGGGCCGCCTGTCGCGCGAGGCCGTCGGGTCGGTGAAGTAGCCGGTTGGTCGTGCCGGTGTCGGAGTAGAGGCGCGGGGTGTCGACGGTGGCGGCGGGCGACGCAAACCGATCAAGTAGAGATCGAAAAACAAAAAAAAGCCGATCAAAACGACCGACGAGAGAGCAAAAAAACCCGGAGCGAGGGCTCGGGAAAAAGACTTTCTAGGGCAGCCGGCCAACACGGCCGGCGGACGAACCCTAGGTACGGGCGGCGCCGCCCCGGCGGCGGTTATGGAGGCCGACCGCCCCAGAGGCGGCGCGCGGGTGCGGAAGCGGCGGCTAGGGTTTAAAACCCGGAAACTGATACCATGTTAGAAGGAAGAGAGGGATTGGTGTAATGTTGTTTGTTGTATTGTTTGAGCCTCGTGGGCATATGTATATAGGGGTACATGATGATTTTGAAGTACAAGGCAAGGTAGAATAATATCTTGCGTTATCTTAGCTTTCCTAATAATCACGATACTCAACAGATACGATGGATTGAAAGGAAGGGAGGAACTCTCTCTTTTTTTTCGGGCGAGGGAGGAACTCTCTCGACCAAGGAAAAACAGTTTCACTACTCAACTCAAATATTTCCACCAAGGAAAGACAGTTTTCGCAACTCTTCTTTCGAAGAAGGAAAAGAACAAAGGCTATCCGAGTGGTTTTGCAACCAACCACATGCTCGCATGTCACTTGGTACTCGTACCACAATCATCCGGCAGGTCTTTTTCCTACTCGGATAAGTTCTGTAACCTTTTTCGCAAAGAAGAGGTAGCATAAGTTTTGTAAATAATAACGGGGTGTTTGCGTTATCTGTCAGAAACTCCGTTCCATGTAACGCAACACCAACACACCCTGCATACTCTAGGACTCGTATCAAACGGAGGAGATTGATCCCAAAGCCAAAGGCGGCCAGCTTGATCAGAATCAGAAGCCTACAAGGCTACGGGAGTTCGTTCGGCGGCAGAAACTCGGGCCGCAAGCTACACGGGGAGGAAGAGTTCGTGCTCCCAAAGGTTCGCACTTGATCCCTTCTACTTCTCGTATTTTTTTTATACTACTACTATTATTATACTCCCTAGCTTTTCCACCTCTTTTGTCGTCTGGCTCTTCTCTCCTGCGTGCGAAGGCCAGAACCTAGAAGCCGCGGCCGCAGCTCTCCCTCCCGGCGCCGCCCGTGGTCGCCGGCGGCAACCAAGAGGTGAGGGCGTCTCTTTTCTTGCATATTGTTCTCAGTCTCTCTGTTTTTCTTTCCTGCTCTGGCAAGTGATTAGGTCCCCGATTAGTTCGATGGTGCGGCGATCGACAGGCAGCTGTTCGTCCTTCAGCTCGATTTTTCATGTTTTTTTTCCGGCGCTGCCGTTCCCTTTGTTAGTATTAGTATTGGTGTGCTCTGCTGTTGAATCGGATCAACTGATGTTGTTGAATCCATCACTCCTTTTAGGGCCGCGTACTGGGGTTCTATCGGGATTTTGGGAGGAGTTCGCTTCAGTCCCTTGGGTTATTTCTCTTTGGTTCCCCTGATGATATATGAACGGCTCGGTGCTTTCAGAGGCACAAGTTACCCTGTGTAAAAAAATGCTCCTCGAATTAACGTAAAACCACCTAAACCTCACAAATGTTACCCTGTGTAATTCGGTCGAGGGGTTATTTGACAGCGGAAACAAGAGGCACGCCTCTTTATTTCAGTTCAGTCTAGATAGTTTGCTCTATGACAGACGTGTTTGCTGTAAGGTACTAACTCTGTTCCTAAATATAAGACGTTTTGGCAGTTTAATTTGAACTGCCAAAACGTCTTATATTTAGGAACAGAGGGTGTAGTTTACTGGTAGTAGGTTATGTGAAAAAAATTGTTGGTAAATACTGCCATTTAGAGAACTTTAGTGCCAAATACCACAAGTTGGTGATTGTCGTGCCAAGAGAAGATTCATGGTTTATTACTTCAGTGCTTTAGTCAGGAGTCAACCCTCAACTATGTGGTATGCAAGAATGTACAATCATGTGGGGTAAAATTAATGTTTTTCTGCTAAATAATGTTATAAACTTTCTACCATTAAGTGCAGAAACAGGATATTTATGCCTTTTTCTTGACACGGAAAGCCAATGGCGAGAGGACTGGATTCAGATTATATTGGTTCTATTTCGCTCATGGATGGATTTGATATGGGTATCACGTTTGATGGGTTTGGAGAAAATATGAAGAAGTTCATGGAGGTACTGCCTTTGTTACCTTCACACTTAGCACAATTGTCTTGATTTTATTCCTACAGGCAGATATTTAGCATGACATATGATTTCTTGGCAATGCTTTGGTAGTGATTTGTCTTACATTTGACAGTTACCGATCAAATATCTTGATTCTGCTCACGATAAAGCTGTTGAGCTAGTTGAGGATATCCATGCGCTGATTTACGCTCACTCTCCTGATGATAAATTTCCGGACAAAGACCATGGGACATTAACGGATCCATCTAATAACGGTGCCATAATCGGATCTCCCTCCACACGTGTTAAAATGCAGCAAGTTAACCCTAACGAAGGATTCTCTGGTTATCCTTCATCTCTCGTTACCGCGGAAGACCGTTCTCTCGGCTCAACTGCTACTGATGTTCATGAAACTGAGCCTGTTTCATCTACAAGTCCAGGTTTGTCCTTGATCACACATAAGATTGCTTAGATTTCTGTTCCAGTTCCTTGTCATTTAGGGGCCGTTTGGAGTGGTACCCCAACTTGCCCAGCCAATTTATTGGCGTTGACCACTCCCGTGGGCAAGTGCTTGGATGGAAGCCAATTATTTGGCGAGCCCCAACCTGCCCAGTCCCCTAGTTCAGCTTCATGTTGATTTTTATGCCAACGATTGGCGAGCTGGTGGCAGGTGAAGGCTTCGCCAATTTATTGGCGCGCCAATGCTCTGGAAACCAAACAGCCCCTAGCTTTCGTATATTGATTACCCAGAAAATTCTTTGTGTGAAGGGGATCTTTTTGTCTGACGGGCACTGAAGTAACCTTGATGACACCATTGTTCTAACAGATCATATGGTTTATTCTCTTGCCTGCAGCCATGTGTGCTTCTGAAGACTCCATTTCACTTGAGAGAACTGCTGACACCAAGGAGGAAGTTGCTTTTTGCAATTCAGAGGATCTCTCAGATAACTGCACTCCTGAAAATCACAATTCACTAGGGGTATCTGTTAGCAGTGAGGAGGAAATTATATTATGGAATCAATGGAGTTCTGTAACACCACGACAATCACCTGGTCTGGATTTATCTTTCCTTATCTTATTTACTCAGATCATAGGGGCCTTTCAATATGGACTTACATGTAATTGACTGATTGTGATGTAGAAAGCATGATTAGCTGTCTCAAATAGAAAATAGCTGTACTGTAATTTCTACAGAATTATGGAGCCAAACCATTGCCACGTTACTGACTATAACATTTGTTGTGCACTTCCTGCTGCCATCAATATTTCAATTTACTGACTGATTTTATTGAATTGATATGTCCTAACAGAGCAAGCCACCGTAGTCCAAGATTATGTATCTGAAGAAGCGAACGGAAATAAAATCATCGAGCAAGTTGAACTCCCTGGTTCAGGACATTCAGGTAAACAATCGAGAAATTATCATTTTGCTCATCTTTATCCATGAGGGGGTACGCTGAGGTGAAAATAATCAATTTCAACAAGCAGCATTACTTGATTTTAATCTTAGCAAATAATGTCCTCTAATCCCTCAATTTCCTTAATAATATTTAACTGTCATTTATGTTTTTACAGCTGCTTTTGATGGAGCAATTCTGCTTGGAAAGGGAAATGATGAAGAGCAATCAGAATTATGCAGCGAGAACAGCCATGAAGAATCAACAAAGCACGGTTTGTAGCTTTTTTTCCTTCCAAATTTTGAAATGTGTGAACATGAATTTATGTTTTTCCACAACATTTGAATGTGCTTCCAGAGAATGGCAAATAACGAAAAAAAATATTCCGAATATCTTAACTTATACAGACAGTAATGTTGCTTCTGTGTGCTAAATAGGTTACATAAAGAATTTGTCTGTTGGGACTGTTTCACATTACTTGATTGCAGAGGTGTTCGCTGATGCTGATGATCCAAATATGTCTACTGACGAGACCACAGATTTTGTTAATGTAGACCTCTGGGATGGCCAGGAGCAGATGAAATATAACAAATCAGAGGCATCCTCGCTTCCTCAACCAAAGAACACATCATTCAAGGTACCAAGCAGTTGAAATATTGTGGTACTGTGGTCATAGTAAGAATTGGTCGTGGTAGTAGATTAATGCAATTACAGCATCTTGTCCTTTTGTGTGAAATGACTAGGCGTATTACTCTTTCTGAATTTATCTACTAAACATCCTTGGAGAAATTGCATTAGAAAGCAAATAAATATCTCATATATACTCATTTTGCTTGCTTTTATCGCCATTCTTGTTACTTTTTTCACTTTGTACGCAAAAGCATGGCAACCGATGTTTTTGCTCCTTGCAGAAAGTGTTGATGAGGAGCTTGTCGAATAAACTCCGGTGGTCAAAGAAGGATATGAATGTGCATCAGGCCGTCCCCTTCAGACCACAGAAATCAGTAGATGTTTGCTATGAAGTAGTTTGTTCATCAGATGGTCTGGAGGATGATTGGGAACTCTTATAAATCTGCATGAAATTCAGCATCTCTGGTTACAGGAGAAAATCTTGTGTAAAACGAAGTTCCTTGACTACTATCTCAAAGAGTGCAAATGTTGAGGGTTTGCATCTCTACGGCACCATCTGTCGGTGTATCGGCATTACTGTAAATCTGAGCTGAGGTTATGTAATTATGTAAAGCTCTTCTAGTTTTCTCTTGATGACCTGAATTTTGTACTGATCTGAGCTGGTGCAGCCAAGGGTATCTGCAACTACAGTAGTTTTCAGCTTCTTATTCCCCTTATCTACTAGCATTTCAGTTTTAAAATATACAGATATTCGCATTTCCTCTTCTGTTAATAAAAGAGAGTTATCATTTGCACTTTTGCATCAATTACTTTTTTGTTTGTTTGTTTGGAGTAAACAGTTTCTTCCCATCTCAGCTGACGCTTAATGTTTCCGGAGCAAGTTAAAAATGTTATTCCCTGAGTAGTTACTTTTGTGATCGGTTTGCGGCTGTTGAACATACACAAACCCCACTAACAACCATTAATGGCTTTGCTGCATCCACAGCCCTCCACGTGACCTTAATTATTTGTAGTCGTCTGATTTAAAGCATGTGGTGCAGATTTGTCCTCTCCCCGTCACCTACGTTTCTCTTCACACTTTGTAACGGACGCCACTGGACCACCACCAAATATTTTTTTTTGAGACAAAACTCGCCAAGCTTTATTTAATTCACCAAAATGTTCTCAGGTACAAAAATAACCGGATGCCCAAGCCAAACATAGCAGCCAAACCCTAAAGATAAAGCATGCTTGACGAGGTTGTGAGCCTTGATATTCGAGCTCCGAAACTCGTGGACTATGTTACAAGAAGCGAACAATGCCGAGTGTCCCATGATTTCCCGCGTTACAGCTGCATACTCTGTAGAAGAACCTTGCTTAATTCCATCGACTACTGCCTTGCAATCTGTTGCTACATGTATAGCTTGGACATAGAGATCATTTGCCAGTGCTAAAGCTACACGTACCACCAAATAAATAAAATCGCTGATCCTATGCACAACCCATGTCATGACCTTTCCTTCCTGCAGCGACTATATCTTGCTTCAGCGCGAGACTTTCTTTTAACTCGCTGAAGCTCTGCCCCCTGCGATGTACTCTCTCCGTTTCTAAATACTCCCTCTTTTTAGAGATTCCACTATAGAGACTATATTTAGATGTATATAGACACCTTTTAAAATATAGGTTCACTCATTTTGTTTCGTATGTAGTCTATATGAAATCTCTTAAAATACTTATATTTAGGAACGGAGGGAGTATAAGTTTATTTAGAGATTGCACTATGGACTATAAACGAAGCAAAAAGAGTGAATCTACACTGTAAAATATGTTTATATACATCCGTATGTAGATTGTGTAGAATCTCTTAAAATGCTTATATTTAGGAATGGAAGGAATATCAATTGGGCCGGCCCAAGTTTGTGAATCTACACTCAAAAAATTTCTAATACATGTTTAACATATTAAAAATAAAAGTATAATATTCTTTGAATACATGGTCACGATTTTATCTATACACTTTTTAAACATTTTTCAAATGCTTGATTAACATTTTCGAGCAAACGGTCAACCTTATTTCTATACATTTATACACTTTTTTAAGATTAAAAAAATAAAATAATATTTTTTAAATACATGGTCAACATATTTTCTATACACATTTTAAACATTTTCAAATGCTTGACTAACTATTAAAAAAAATCAATTTATTACATGGTCAAAAAAATTTATACACTTCTCAAAAAAATTCAAATGCCTGATTAACATTTTCTAAATACAAGATTCACAATTTTTTAATACATGGCTCAACTTTTTTCTTTACAATATTAACTTTTTTAATATGCTTGATTCACATTTTCTATTTACAAGATTAACATTTTTAATACATTGTCAACAAACTTTCATACACATGTATCATTATTCAAATATAAGATTAACATTTTTTGAATACATCGTAAAAAAAATCTATACATTTTATCTTTCCTCTAACACTTGTTCAATATTTTTTCAAATGCCTAATTGAAATTTTAAATATGTGATCTAAATTTTTCATCATTTTTGCAATACACGGTCAACATATTTTTTATATACATTTAGCATTTTTCAAATGCTTGATTATATTTTCAATACTTTTATTTTTCAAAAACAATTCTTGATTAACATTTTCAAATACATGAGCAAAAAATTTCATCATTTTTCATACATTGTCAATATTTTTTCAATAGACAGTTAGTTGTTTTTCAAATAATTGATTAGCATTTTTCAAATAATTATTCAACATTTTGATAAATGACCGACTACATTTTCTAATTATACAAACAATGTTTTCCATCATTTTTAAATATATGGACAACATTTTTCTATGCATATTTAACATTTTTTCAAATATTTGATTAACATTTTTATTAAAATACATGTTCAACATGCTTTTAAATGTTTGATTAAACAGTTTTTGAATACATGATCTAATTTTATTATACACATCGGATTTTTTATGTGTATATTTTTTGGCTATTTTTTTAAAATAATACATTTTTTATTAAGTTGCACAAATATTACGCCCAAAAAATAATTTTCAAAAATAATACACCGTCGGCCCGCTGCTGGCCGACTGGACCTAGTCGGCCCACAGCAGGCCGACCGAGGGCCTATCAGCTTGCTGCTGGCCGATTGGCCTGTCGGCCACCAGTACAGGTCCAGTCGGCCAGCAGTGGGCCGACTGAGTCCATTGGCCATCTATAGGCCGACAGGGACTAATTGGCCTGCTGTGGGCCGACTGGTGCATGCCACCATTTTTGTCCCGAACGATCCCCGGATTTTTTTTGAAAACTATGACGTATTTCGCGCAACCCTTTCCCCGCAATATTTTCCCGCCAACTCTTTCCCGCCACCAGTTTCCCGCCATATTTTCCCGCCAACTCTTTCCCGCCACCCGTTTCCCGCCATATGTTCCCGCCAACTCTTTCCCGCCACCCGTTTCCCGCCACCCATTTCCCGCCAACCCTTTCCCGCCATACTGTAGTCGTTCTTTCCCGCCATTTTCTTCTCTCTACCTATAAAACCCCCTTCAGACGGAGGTGGATAAGCATTCCAGTGTAGTGTAGTTGAGATGTCCCATTATCCTTTCGATCGTAGTTTTCACCCTGGGATGAGCAGGACTCTTCTGAGGCTAGCTACCGATTTCAGGATGGACAATAGGATAGTTCCATGGGACGAACTCACCGGTAGTGACACCATAATGAATGAGTTAGCTCACGAATTACGTAGGCCTGGGTGGCCTGAAAGGACCTATGAGGAGGTACGTAAAGAACTTCTTAGGTTGCATGAAAGGTGAAAGAAGGTAGTGGTGCCGAAGAGTGAAACTTTCAGAAGGACTGCAGCAAATAATCCATTTTTATGGACTGAGGAAAGCGAGGACGAAGATGATATCTTCATGCCGCCGCTTCCGGGTTCTACATCATCGAAGGGCAAGAGTTCTTCATCGTCGAAGGGCAAGGTTTCTGCATCGTCGAAGGGCAAGAGTTCTTCATCGTCGAAGGGCAAGAGTTGTTCATCATCGAAGGGCAAGAGTTCTGCATCGATCGAGGATGACGATATGACTTCATGTAGTTTTAATGCTGTATGTTGTAAGTTCATTCGTACGTACCGTTTAATTTAGATGTAGTTCTATCTAGTTGTTTGTAATGTCTTGTTGTACGAGCATTATGTTCTATCTAAATATGATCTTGTAATTCAGATAACAGAGTACTAAAATAGAGTAGGCATATGTCTCATACATAAGTACATAGTCATTTGTCTCATACATAGAATAGACATAAGTCTCACACAGAAATAGATGGTAATGTCTCTACTGATAGATAGAAGCGTCAGTGACGACGTCTGGCCTGGCGGGGAGGCGGATCTGGAAGCGGCGTCCATCCCCACCTGTCGGGTGCCCTAATGTGACGAGGAGGAATCTCAGACTCTCCCTGGTCATGCTGTGTATCCTGTGTGGGGCCTGGTGGAGGAGTCGAAAACATGTTCATCCACTGGGTGTGCTGCGACATTTGAGCCTGTATGTTCTCCTCGGGATGTTGATCACTCCCCCACGTATCATGTGATGCCGACATAGACGCTTGATATCCGTAGGCTCCTACGCGATGGAACGTTTAATCATGAAGAATGAGGTCGCGTCAATTAATATTGAAAACAATAAATATGAAGACACATACCTGCTGGTTGTGACGGCTGCTCTGGCTCAAACACGAAGCTCGACGAGGGACCGTGCTGCTGTGGCTGTGGAGAAAACACGAAGCTTGACGTGGGACCATAGTGTTGCGGGTGTTGCCACGTTGAACTGCCAGGTTGTTCAGGAGGGGGTGGCCTGGTCGTCGGCTGATGTGCTAGACGTGGACGTGGTTGATGTCGGTGTATGGAGGCACGCGGCTGGTGCTGCTGGTGCTGAACAATGTCGCTTCTCCGGGTGCACGTGATAGCCTCGTAGACAGCCTGTATTTTGTTCTGCATTCGTTCCAGGAAGGGCTGTAGCACAGGACGGTGGTGAAGAAGAGGTCCAGACGACAGTGATCGTCCAAAGGTGGCCACGTCGTAGTAGAGTTCGTGCGTCAAGGTAGCCTGCAAATTTTCATGACGATTATTAAGTATGCACGTCAAAGTATGTGACAACATTACTTAAAGAAAATATATCTCACCGCGTACTGCCTAGAGCCCGAAGTATCATAGCTCGGGTACATATCCGACGGAGTAGGATCAGGTATCTCCTCTGGGTGAGAGTGCTCAATGATGCGTAACCGTGTTCCGGTCATGTAGCGCCGCAAATAGAGATTGAATTCACTGAGATCAAAATTGTGATTCTCGTTCCATAGATGTGTGTTTGTTGTCTCCCATTCTATAACATACGGCTCTAGTCTAACTAGCCAGTCAGTAGTTGTCCTGGTCATGCCCTTCCTAGTGGTCCTAAAATTGTGGTGTGTGTTCAACAATTACCTAATGCTTCGAATTGAGTACTATGAAAGATGATGCAACATTGAAAAACTGGTTAATACCTATGGATGTGTGTTGGCACCGGGTTCTATGTAGGGGGGGGGGGTAGCTCCAACTGCAGAATACCAAATTGCCTCATAACCCTCTGTTGTGCCATCTCCTCGACGAAGACATTGAAGATGATCTTCGATTTCGTCATCCAGTAATCTCGGTCCCTTGTGCATAGCACAGACATACCACCAGGGTATCTCGCATTTATGGCTGCTTCCGTATAGGGCTGCCAGATGACCCCAGTGTACGTATCGAACTACTCGTTCAATGCCGTGTATGCCTTCCTAGTCTGATCACTAGCAAAGCGTCTCTGCAGAAAACAAATGTTAGTAGCCGCTAGCATTGAACTATTTCTGGTGCACTGATACCTCTCCAACGTATCTATAATTTTTGATTGTTCCATGCTATATTATATTCTGTTTTGGATGTTTAATGGGCTTTATTATACACTTTTATATTATTTTTGGGACTAACCTATTAACCGGAGGCCCAACCCAAATTGCTGTTTTTTCGCCTATTTCAGTGTTTCGAAGGAAAACGATATCAAACGGAATGAAACCTTCGAGAACATGATTTTCGGAACAAACGTGATCCAGTGGACTTAGAGTCTACATAAAGCAATCAACGAGGAAGGCACGAGGCAGGGGGGCGCGCCCACCTCCCCCAGGCGCGCCCTCCACCCTCGTGGGCCCCTCGTTGCTCCACCTACGTACTTCTTCCTTCTATATATACCCATATACCCTGGAAACATCAGATATGGAGCCGAAACCCTATTTTCACCGCCGCAACCTTCTGTACCCGTGAGATCCCATCTTGGGGACTTTTCCGGCGCTCCGCCGGAGGGGGCATTGATCACGGAGGGCTTCTACATTAACACCATAGCCTCTCCGATGATGTGTGAGTAGTTTACCTCAGACCTTCGGGTCCATAGTTATTAGCTAGATGGCTTGTTCTCTCTCTTTGGATCTCAATACAAAGTTCTCCTTGATCTTCTTGGAGATCTATTCGATGTAACCTTCTTTTGCGGTGTGTTTGTCGAGATCCGATGAATTGTGGGTTTATGATCAAGATTATCTATGAACAATATTTGAATCTCCTCTGAATTCTTTTATGTATGATTGGTCATCTTTGCAAGTCTCTTCGAATTATCAGTTTGGTTTGGCCTACTAGATTGATCTTTCTTGCAATGGGAGAAGTGCTTAGTTTTGGGTTCAATCTTGCGGTGCCCTTTCCCAGTGACAGCAGGGGCAGCAAGGCACGTATTGTATTGTTGCCATCGAGGATAAAAAGATGGGGTTTATATCATATTGCATGAGTTTATCCCTCTACATCATGTCATCTTCCTTAAAGCATTACTCTGTTCTTATGAACTTAATACTCTAGATGCATGGTGGATAGCGGTCGATGTGTGGAGTAATAGTAGTAGATGCAGAATCGTTTCGGTCTACTTGTCACGGACATGATGCCCATATACATGATCATACCTAGATATTCTCATAACTATGCTCAATTCTATCAATTGCTCGACAGTAATTCGTTTACTCACCGTAATACTTATGCTCTTGAGAGAAGCCACTAGTGAAACCTATGGCCCTCGGGTCTATCTTCCATCATATTAATCTTCCAACACTTAGCTATTTCTATTTCCGTTTATTTTACTTTGCATCTTCATTTACTCTTTATTATGAAAATACCAAAAATATTATCTTTTCATATCTATCAGATCTCACTCTCGTAAGTGACCGTGAAGGGATTGACAACCCCTTTATCGCGTTGGTTGCGAGGTTCTTATTTGTTTGTGTAGGTGCGTGGGACTCAAGCGTGGTCTCCTACTGGATTGATACCTTGGTTCTCAAAAACCGAGGGAAATACTTACGCTACTTTACTGCATCACTCTTTCTTCTTCAAGGGAAAACCAATGCAGTGCTCAAGAGGTAGCAATAAGGATTTCTGGCACCGTTGCCGGGGAGATTCGCGCCAAGTCAAGTCAAGATTTGATTTCCCGTCAACGAGCCATTTCTGGCGCCGTTGCTGAGGAGTCTACGCACAAGTCAAGACATACCAAGTACCCATCACAAACTCTTATCCCTCGCACTACATTATTTGCCATTTGCCTCTCGTTTTCCTCTCTCCCACTTCACCCTTGCCGTTTTATTCGCCCTCTCTTTTTCCGTTTGCCTCTTTTTCGCTTGCTTCTTGTTTGCTCGTGTGTTTGATTGCTTGCTTGTCACGATGGCTCAAGACAATACTAAATTGTGTGACTTTACCAATACCAACAACAATGATTTTCTTAGCACTCCTATTGCTCCTCTTACCGATGCTGAATCTTGTGAAATTAATGCTGCTTTGTTGAATCTTGTCATGAAAGATCAATTCGCCGGCCTTCCTAGTGAAGATGCCGCTACCCATCTAAATAGCTTTGTTGATTTGTGTGATGTGCAAAAGAAGAAAGATGTGGACAATGATATTGTTAAATTGAAGCTATTTCCTTTTTCCCTAAGAGATCGTGCTAAAGCTTGGTTTTCGTCTTTGCCTAAAAATAGTACTGATTCATGGAATAAGTGCAAAGATGCTTTTATCTCTAAGTATTTTCCTCCTGCTAAAATCATCTCTCTTAGAAACGATATGATGAATTTTAAGCAACTTGATCATGAACATGTTGCACAAGCTTGGGAGAGGATGAAATTAATGATACGTAATTGCCCTAGACATGGTTTGAATCTTTGGATGATTATACAAATTTTTTATGCCGGATTGAATTTTGCTTCTAGAAATCTTTTAGATTCGGCCGCGGGCGGCACTTTTATGGAAATCACTTTAGGAGAAGCTACTAAACTCCTATACAATATTATGGTTAATTATTCTCAATTTCACACCGAAAGATCTACTAGTAAAAAAGTGCATGCGATAGAAGAAATTAATGTTTTGAGTGGAAAGATGGATGAACTTATGAAATTGTTTGCTAATAAGAGTGTTTCCTCTGATCCTAATGATGTGCCTTTGTCTACCTTGATTGAGAGTAATAATGAATCTATGGATGTGAATTTTGTTGGTAGGAATAATTTTGGTAACAACGCGTATAGAGGAAACTTTAATCCTAGGCCGTTCCCTAGTAATTCCTCTAATAATTATGGTAATTCCTACAACAATTCTTATGGAAATTTTAATAAGATTCCCTCTGAATTTGAGACTAGTGTTAAGGGATTTATGAATTCGCAAAAGAATTTCAACGCTTTGCTTGAAGAAAAATTGCTTAAGGTTGATGAATTGGCTAGGAACGTTGATAGAATTTCTCTTGATGTTGATTCTTTGAAACTTAGATCTATTCCACCTAAGCATGATATCAATGAGTCTCTCAAATACATGAGAATTTCCATTGATGAGTGCAAAGAAAGAACCGCTAGGATGCGTGCTAAGAAAGATTGCTTTGTGAAAGCGTGTTCTTCTAGTTTCTATGAAAATAAAGACGAAGATCTAAAAGTTATTGATATGTCTCCTATTAAATCTTTGTTTTGCAATATGAATCTTGATAATGATGGGACTGGAGATGAGTCACCTTTACCTAGAAGGCGTCCCAAAAATTCGGAGTTTTTAGATCTTGATGCAAAAATTGGTAAAAGTGGGATTGAAGAGATCAAAACTTTAGATATTAATGAACCCACTATCTTGTATTTCAAGGAATTTAATTGTGATAATTGCTCTTTGATAGATTTTATTTCCTTGTTGCAATCCGTGGTAAATTCTCCTCATGCTTATAGTGAAAATAAAGCTTTTACTAAACATATCGTTGATGCTCTGATGCAATCTTATGAAGAAAAACTTGAGCTGGTAGTTTCTATCCCTAGAAAACTTTATGATGAGTGGGAACCTACTATTAAAATTAGAATTAAAGATCATGAATGCTATGCTTTGTGTGATTTGGGTGCTAGTGTTTCCACGATTCCAAAAACATTATGTGATTTGTTAGGTTTCCGTGAATTTGATGATTGTTCTTTAAACTTGCACCTTGCGGATTCCACTATTAAGAAACCTATGGGAAGAATTAATGATGTTCTTATTGTTGCAAATAGGAACTATGTGCCCGTAGATTTTATTGTTCTTGACATAGATTGCAATCCTTCATGTCCTATTATTCTTGGTAGACCTTTCCTTAGAACGATTGGTGCAATTATTGATATGAAGGAAGGAAATATTAGATTCCAATTTCTGTTAAGGAAAGGCATGGAACACTTAACTAGAAATAAAATAAAATTACCATATGAATGTATTATGAGAGCTACTTATGGATTGCCTACCAAAGATGACAATATCTAGATCTATCCTTGCTTTTATGCCTAGCTAGGGGCGTTAAACGATAGCGCTTGTTGTGAGGCAACCCAATTTTATTTTAGTTTTTTCTTTTTGCTTCTGTTTAGGAATAAATATTTGATCTAACCTCTGGCTAGATTTGTTTTTATGTTTTAATTAGTGTTTGTGCCAAGTTAAACCTATAGGATCTTCTTGGATGATAGTTATTTGATCTTGCTGAAAATTCCAGAAACTTTCTATTCACGAAAACAATTGTTTAAAATCACCAGAACGTGATAAAATATTGATTACAATTGCAGTAGATCAATAAACAAATTTTCTAGGTCTTCCTATTTTGGTAGCATTTTTTGAGTTCCAGAAGTTTGAGTTAGTTACAGATTACTACAGACTGTTCTGTTTTTGACAGATTCTGTTTTTCGTGTGTTGTTTGCTTATTTTGATAAATCTATGGCTAGTAAAAGAGTTTATAAACCATAGAGAAGTTTGAATACAGTAGGTTTAACACCAATATAAATAAATAATGAGTTCAATACAGTACCTTGAAGTGGTGTTTTGTTTTCTTTCGCTAACGGAGCTCACGAGATTTTCTGTTGAGTTTTGTGTTGTGAAGTTTTCAAATTTTGGGTAAAGATTTGATGGATTATGGAACAAGGAGTGGCAAGAGCCTAATCTTGGGGATGACCATGGCACCCCAAGGTAATCTAAGGACACCAAAAAGCCAAAGCTTGGGGATGCCCTGGAAGGCATCCCCTCTTTCGTCTTCGTCTATCGGTAACTTTACTTGGGGCTATATTTTTATTCACCACATGATATGTGTTTGCCTGGAGCGTCTTGTATGATTTGAGTCTTTGCTTTTTAGTTTACCACAATCATCCTTGCTGTACACACCTTTTGAGAGAGACACACATGATTCGGAATTTATTAGAATACTCTATGTTCTTCACTTATATCTTTTGAGCTATATAGTTTTTGCTCTGGTGCTTCACTTATATCTTTTAGAGCACGGTGGTGGAATTGTTTTATAGAAACTATTGTTCTCCCATGCTTCACTTATATTATTTTGAGAGTCCTACAAAACAGCATGGTAATTTGCTTTAATCATAAAAATTAGTCCTAATATGATAGGCATTCAGGATTAGATTTTTTTCTTATGAGTGTGTTGAATACTATGAGAAGTTTGATGCTTGATAATTGTTTTGAGATATGAAGATGGTGATATTAGAGTCATGCTAGTTGAGTGGTTATGAATCTGAGAAATACTTGTGTTAAAGTTTGTGATTCCCGTAGCATGCACGTATGGTGAACCGTTATGTGATGAAGTCGGAGCATGATTTATTTATTGATTGTCTTCCTTATGAGTGGCGGTCGGGGACGAGCGATGGTCTTTTCCTACCAATCTATCCCCTAGGAGCATGCGCGTAATACTTTGCTTTGATAACTTGTAGATTTTTGCAACAAGTATATGAGTTCTTTATGACTAATGTTGAGTCCATGGATTATACGCACTCTCATCCTTCCACCATTTCTAGCCTCTCTAATACCGCGCACTTTTCGCCGGTATCATACACCCACCATATACCTTCCTAAAAACAGCCACCATACCTACCTACCATGGCATTTCCATAGCCATTCCGAGATATATTGCCATGCAACTTACCACCGTTTCATTTACTATGACACGCTTCATCGTTGTCATAATTGCTTTGCGTGATCATGTAGTTGACATCGTATTTGTGGCAAAGCCACCGTTCATAATTCTTTCATACATGTCACTCTTGATTCATTGCATATCCCGGTACACCGCCGGAGGCATTCACATAGAGTCATATTTTGTTCTAAGTATTGAGTTGTAATTCTTGAGTTGTAAGTGAATAAAGTGTGATGATCATCATTATTAGAGCATTGTCCCAAGTGAGGAAAGGATGATGGAGACTATGATTCCCCCACAAGTCCGGATGAGACTCCGGACGAAAAAAAGGCCATAAAAAAAGAAGGCCCAAAAAAATGAGAGAAAAAGAGAGAAGGGACAATGTTACTATCCTTTTTCCACACTTGTGCTTCAAAGTAGCACCATGATCTTCATGATAGAGAGTCTCCTATGATATCACTTTCATATACTAGTGGGAATTTTTCATTATAGAACTTGGCTTGTATATTCCAATGATGGGCTTCCTCAAAATGCCCTAGGTCTTCATGAGCAAGCGAGTTGGATGCACACCCACTTAGTTTCTTTTATTGAGCTTTCATATACTTATAGATCTAGTGCATCCGTTGCATGGCAATCCCTACTCACTCACATTGATATCTATTAATGGGCATCTCCATAGCCCGTTGATACGCTTAGTTGATGTGAGACTATCTTCTCCTTTTTTTTGTCTTCTCCACAACCACCATTCGATTCCACATATAGTCCTGTGTCCATGGCTCATTCTCATGTATTGCGTGAAGTTGAAAAAGTTTGAGAACACCAAAAGTATGAAACAATTGCTTGGCTTGTCATCGGGGTTGTGCATGATTTAAATATTTTGTGTGGTGAAGATAGAGCATAGCCAGACTATATGATTTTGTAGGGATAACTTCTTTGGCCATGTTATTTTGAGAAGACATAATTGCTTAGTTAGTATGCTTGAAGTATTATTATTTTTATGTCAATATTAGACTTTTGTCTTGAATCTTTCGGATCTGAATATTCATACCACAAATAAGAGAATTACATTGAAAATTATGCTAAGTAGCATTCCACATCAAAAATTCTGTTTTTATCATTTACCTACTCGAGGACGAGCAGGAATTAAGCTCGGGGATGCTTGATACGTCTCCAACGTATCTATAATTTTTTATTGTTCCATGCTATATTATATTCTGTTTTGGATGTTTAATGGGCTTTATTATACACTTTTATATTATTTTTGGGACTAACCTATTAACCGGAGGCCCAGCCCAAATTGCTGTTTTTTCGCCTATTTCAGTGTTTCGAAGGAAAAGGATACGAAACGGAGTCCAAACGGAATGAAACCTTCGGGAACGTGATTTTTGGAACAAACGTGATCCAGAGGACTTGGAGTCTACGTAAAGCAATCAACGAGGAAGGCACGAGGCAGGGGGGCGCGCCCACCTCCCCTAGGCGCGCCCTCCACCCTCGTTGGCCCCTCGTTGCTCCACCGACTTACTTCTTCCTCCTATATATACCCATATACCCCGGAAACATCAGATACAGAGCCAAAACACTATTTCCACCGCCGCAACCTTCTGTACCTGTGAGATCCCATCTTGGGGCCTTTTCCGGCGCTCCGCCGGAGGGGGCATTGATCACGGAGGGCTTCTACATCAACACCATAGCCTCTCCGATGATGTGTGAGTAGTTTACCTCAGACCTTCGGGACCATAGTTATTAGCTAGATGGCTTCTTCTCTCTCTTTGGATCTCAATACAAAGTTCTCCTTGATCTTCTTGGAGATCTATTCGATGTAATCTTCTTTTGCGGTGTGTTTGTCGAGATCCGATGAATTGTGGGTTTATGATCAAGATTATCTCTGAACAATATTTGAATCTCCTCTGAATTCTTTTATGTATGATTGGTTATCTTTGCAAGTCTCTTCGAATTATCAGTTTGGTTTGGCCTACTAGATTGATCTTTCTTGCAATGGGAGAAGTGTTTAGCTTTGGGTTCAATCTTGCAGAGCCCTTTCCCAGTGACAGTAGGGGCAGCAAGGCACGTATTGTATTGTTGCCATCAGGATAAAAAGTTGGGGTTTATATCATATTGCATGACTTTATCCCTCTACATCATGTCATCTTACTTAAAGCATTACTCTGTTCTTATGAACTTAATACTCTAGATGCATGCTGGATAGCGCTCGATGTGTGGAGTAATAGTAGTAGATGCAGAATCGTTTCGGTCTACTTGTCACGGACGTGATGCCTATATACATGATCATACCTAGATATTCTCATAACTGTACTCAATTCTATCAATTGCTCGACAGTAATTCGTTTACCCACCGTAATACTTATGCTCTTGAGAGAAGCCACTAGTGAAACCTATGCCCCCCGGGTCTATCTTCCATCATATTAATCTTCCAACACTTAGCTATTTCTATTGCCGTTTATTTTACTTTGCATCTTTATTTACTCTTTATTATGAAAATACCAAAAATATTATCTTATCATATCTATCAGATCTCATTCTCGTAAGTGACCGTGAAGGGATTGACAACCCCTTTATCGCATTGGTTGCGAGGTTCTTATTTGTTTGTGTAGGTGCGTGGGACTCGAGCGTGGTCTCCTACTGGATTGATACCTTGGTTCTCAAAAACTGAGGGAAATACTTACGCTACTTTATTGCATCACTGATGTCTACTACACAACCTTCTTCTTGTAGACATTGTTGGGCCTCCAAGTGCAGAGGTTTGTAGGACAGTAGCAAATTTCCCTCAAGTGGATGACCTAAGGTTTATCAATCCATGGGAGGCGTAGGATCAAGATGGTCTCTCTCAAGCAACCCTGCAACCAAATAACAAAGAGTCTCTTGTGTCCCCAACACACCCAATACAATGGTAAATTGTATAGGTGCACTAGTTTGGCGAAGAGATGGTGATACAAGTGCAATATGGATGACAGATATGAGTATTTGTAATCTGAAAATTTAAAAACAGCAAGGTAACTAATGATAAAAGTGAGCATAAACGGTATTGCAATGCTAGGAAACAAGGCCTAGGGTTCATACTTTCACTAGTGCAAGTTCTCTCAACAATAATAACATAACTGGATCATATAACTATCCCTCAACATGCAACAAAGAGTCACTCCAAAGTCACTAATAGCGGAGAACAAACGAAGAGATTATGGTAGGGTCCGAAACCACCTCAAAGTTATTCTTTCTCATCGATCTATTCAAGAGTCCGTAGTAAAATAACATGTAGCTATTCTTTCCGTTCGATCTATCATAGAGTTTGTACTAGAATAACACCTTAAGACACAAATCAACCAAAACCCTAATGTCACCTAGATACTCCAATGTCACCTCAAGTATCCACGGGTATGATTATACGATATGCATCACACAATCTCAGATTCATCTATTCAACCAACACAAATAACTTCAAAGAGTGCCCCAAAGTTTCTACCGGAGAATCAAGACAAAAACGTGTGCCAACCCCTATGCATAAGTTCATTGAACCCGCAAGTTGATCACCAAAACATACATCAAGTAGATCATGTGAATATCCCATTGTCACCACAGATAAGCACGGCAAGACATACATCAAGTGTTCTCAAATCCTTAAAGACTCAATCCGATAAGATAACTTCAAGGGAAAACTCAATCCATTACAAGAGAGTAGAGGGGGAGAAACATCATAAGATCCAACTATAATAGCAAAGCTCGCGATACATCAAGATCGTATCACCTCAAGAACACGAGAGAGAGAGAGAGAGATCAAACACATAGCTACTGGTACATACCCTCAGCCCCGAGGGTGAACTACTCCCTCCTCGTCATGGAGAATGCCGGGATGATGGAGATGGCCACCGGTGAGGGATCCCCCCTCGGGAAGGGTACCGGAACAGGGTCCCGATTGGTTTTTGGTGGCTACAGAGGCTTGCGGTGGCGGAACTCCCGATCTATTCTGTTCCCCAATGTTTTTAGGGTATATGGATATATAGGCGAAAGAAGTCGGTCAGGGGAGCCACGATGGGCCCACGAGGGTGGGGGGCGCGCCCAGGGGGGCAGGCGCGCCTCCCTGCCTCGTGGCCACCTCGTTGCTTCCCTGACGTACACTCCAAGTCTCCTGGATTGCTTCCGTTCCAAAAATAACTCTCCTGAAGGTTTCATTCCGTTTGGACTCCATTTGATATTCTTTTTCTTCAAAACACTAAAATAGGCAAGAAAACAACAATTTGGGCTGGGCCTTCGGTTAGTAGGTTAGTCCCAAAAATAATATAAAGTGTAAATAAAAGCCCATAAACATCCAAAACAGATAAGATAATAGCATGAATACTTCATAAATTATAGATACGTTGGAGACGTATCAATCACCCTTTCCTCTTCAATGGAAAACCAACGCAGTGCTCAAGAGGTAGCATGCACACAAAAGTTAGATTAAACTATAACACGATACATACCTCGCGACGTGTCCAACACAGACCAAAAGTAGGCATGTCGATGCCGTCAGCATCAAACATGGCGTCTACAGGCTGATTAACACGTACATCTGGTCGCCCTATAGAGAACCTCTCCCACGACCACAGCTGTAGGAATAGAGGGCATCCAAGAAGGGCTGGCTTTCTCGATGTAAGCTGGCAACCGTTGCACATACCTTGGTATGTAGCCGCTAAGACCGCCGAACCCCAACTCCTCTGTCTGATCTGATCCGCCGTCTGAGCGCTCGCTATCTCGAGTGCCATAGGGATGTAGAGCGCGCTAATAGTGGTGACATGGTTCTCTGTGAACATCACCTTGCCGAAAAGCCACATTAAGTAGGCCTCCAGGCTCCGAGTGATCTGTTCCGCACTCAACGGCGCCTGAAACTTCTGGATCTGCATTAAGCAAAGAGAAAGTTTTAGTAAGCCACAAGTATTTTCTGTAAAACCATATGCACGATAACTTGAAGATAAGAGGTAGGGGAACTAACCTGGAAATTGAGCAACCACTCATACTTAGGTCTGTGATGCTCGCATACCGGATCCGGAGCACCCGGAGAAACACCATGAAAACGTTGTGTAAGACCTAGCTCCCAACCAACCGGTGCGTCCAACGGTCCTATGGCATGACCTGCCAATGGTAGTCTGAGCAAAAGTGAGACATCCTCTAGAGTAGGAGCCATCTCTCCCCATCAGAAGTGAAACATGTGGGTCTCTGGCCTCCAGCGGTCCACTAAGCAGCTCAACAAAGAGGAGTCGATGGCGAGGCGTTTCTCCCCCGGGATAGACTCAACCATACGCGCGAAAGGTAAAAGGCCGGCCCATTTCAACCTTCATCAAAGAATATTCAGAACATAGTGCCACACTTTATACAAATTCAGAAAAAAGTGCCACACTTAATACAAATTCATAACATAGTGCCACACTTAATACAAATTCAGAAAATAGTGCCACACTTAATACAAATTCATAAAATAGTGCCACACTTAATACAAATTCAGAATGTAGTGCCACACTTAATACAAATTCAGAACATAGTGCCACACTTAATACAAATTCAGAACCTAGTGCCACACTGAATACAAATCCATAACATAGTGCCACACTTAATACAAATTCAGAACATACTACTTGTTGTCCATACCTTCTTTCTTGATTACCGATGGCGACTACAGTGTGTGACCTAGCTTTTTGCATCTTGTTGTCCATGTACCTCGTGACTCTTTCACAGTAACGTGTATTCTGGTTGTTGAAGATATGCTGCTCTGCTTTTTGACGTCTATCTCTGAAATACTTGGCGGTGCCATAGAAAATACCCTCAACGATGGTTGTAAGTGGCAATGCCCAGTTTCCTCCGAGGACAAAGTTGTATGTTTCCGCGAGGTTCGTTGTCATGACACCGTACCTTGCTCCATGTGTGTCATGTAGCAACGACCACCTCTCCAGAGGCTCATGCTCTATCCATTGCTGGAAGGTTTTGATCGACCTCCCGAGCCTTCTCCTAGTACCAGGTGGGTCAAAGCCTGGCAGGTGACATAGCCCAACAGGCTCCTCCTCCACGGCAGTTGTTCCTTGTGACGCCCCCAATTTGACCGTACACTAGTCATGCACGCAAATGTGTACGATCAAGATCAGGGACTCACGGGAAGATATCACAACAAAACTCTACAACATAATTAAGTCATACAAGCATCATAATACAAGCTAGGGGCCTCGAGGGCTCGAATACAAGTGCTCGATCATAGACGAGTCAGCGGAAACAACAATAGCTGAGTACAGACATAAGTTAAACAAGATTGCCTTAGAAGGCTAGCACAAAAGTAGCAACGATCGAAAAGGCAAGGCCTCCTGCCTGGGACCTCCTAACTACTCCTCGAAGCCGAACTCCACGTAGAATCATCCTCGGGGTCTCTAGCTCCTGGACTCCAGCATCTGGTTGCGACAATCCGGTATAGAAAGGGGAAAAGAGGGAGAAAAGCAACCGTGAGTACTCATCCAAAGTACTCGCAAGCAAGGAGGTACACTACATATGCATGGGTATATGTGTAAAGGGCCATATCGGTGGACTGAACTGCAGAATGCCAGAATAAAAGGGGGATAGCTAATCCTGTCGAAGACTACGCTTCAGGCCACCTCCATCTTGCAGCATGTAGAAGAGAATAGATGGTAAGTTCACCAAGTAGCATCGCATAGCATAATCCTACCCGGCGATCCCCACCTCGTCGCCCTGTTAGAGAGCGATCACCGGGTTGTATCTGGCACTTGGAAGGGTGTGTTTTATTAAGTATCCAGTTCTAGCTGTCATAAGGTCAAGGTACAACTCCGGGTCGTCCTTTTACCGAGGGACACGGCTATTCGAATAGATAAACTTCCCTGCAGGGGTGCACCACATAACCCAACACGCTCGATCCCATTTGGCAGGACACACTTTTCTGAGTCATGCCCGGCCGCGGAAGATCAACACGTCGCAGCCCCACCTAGGCTCAACAGAGAGGTCAGCACGCCGGTCTAAATCCTATGCGCGCAGGGGTCTGGGCCCATCGCCCATTGCACACCTGCACGTTGCGTACGCGGCCGGAAGCAGACCTAGCCTAGCAGGCGTTCCAGTCCAATCCGGCGCGCACCGCTCCGTCGCTGACGTCAAGAAGAGCTTCGGCTGATACCACGACGTCGAGTGCCCATAACTGTTCCCGCGTAGTTGGTTAGTGCGTATAGACCAAATGGCCAGACTCAGATCAAATACCAAGATCTCGTTAAGCGTGTTAATTATCCGTGAACGCCGACCAGGGCCAGGCCCACCTCTCGCCTAGGTGGTCTCAACCTGCCCTGTCGCTCCGCCACAAAGCAACAGTCGGGGGCCGTCAGGAACCCAGGCCCACCTCTACCGGGATGGAGCCACCTGTCCTTCCAGCCCCATCATCAGAATCACTTGCGGGTACTCAACGAGCCGACCCGACTTTAGTCACCACATGTGTCATGCATATAAAGTATATAGTATATACCCGTGATCACCTCCCGCAGTGATCACGACCCAGTAGTAGCATGGCAGAAGGACAAGAATGTAGGGCCACTGATGGAAAAAACTAGCATCCTATTCTAAGAAGTAGGATAGCAGGTAAGGGTAACAACTGTAGCAAAAATGATAGACTATGCAGCAGAATAGGATTAACCGAAAGCAGTAACATGCTACACTCTTCTAATGCAAGCAGTATAGAGAAGAATAGGCGATATCTGGTGATCAAGGGGGGGCTTGCCTGATTGCTCTGGCAAGGAGGGGTCGTCAACAGCGTAGTCGGTCGGGGCACCAGCAGCGGCGTCGGTCTCGTAGTCTACCGGAGAGAAGAGGGGGAAGAAACAATGAATACAATGCAAACAGATGCATAACGATGCATGACATGACAAAGCGTGATGCTAGGTATGTCCAAACGCGGTAGTAGGTGATACTGGCGAAGGGTGGGGAACATCCGGGAAAGTATTCCCGGTTTTTCGTGTTTTCGGGCAGATGAACCGGAGGGGGAAAGTTGCGAGTTTGATATGTTAGGGAGGTGTGGCGGACGAACGGACTGCATATCCGGATTGGTCTCGTCGTTCTGAGCAATTTTCATGTACAAAGTATTTTCATCCGAGCTACGGTTTATTTTATATGAATTTTAAAAGATTTAAATTAATTTTAGCATTTATTTAATTAATTTAATACAACATTATCCAGAACAGTGCATGCTGACGTCATGACGTCAGCAGTCAACAGGGCGTTGACTGGGTCAAACTGACGTGCGGGTCCCGCATGTCATACACTTCTTAGTTTAATTCGGGTTTAGCTAATTAATTACTGTTTAATTAAATTAACTAATTAATTAGATTAATTTAAACAAGATTAATTAATTTAGTTAATTAATTAATTAATTAAATTTATTATTATTATTTATTATTTATTATTATTATCTTTTTTCTTTTCGTTCTGGGGGTGGGGCCCATATGTCATAGGCCCCAGGGGCCTAAGCGGGTGCGGGCATCGGGTAATACCCGAACAGGCGACGGGCGCCAGCGGGCAGTGGGCGCCCGAACGGGCAAAACCATGGCGCGGGCGGGTGGCTCGCCGGAGCCCGGCCACGGATGGCACCGGCGGACGGCGACGGTTCGGCGAACGGAGGCGATGCTGGGCAGCGCACCGGGGGGGGCTGCGGACGAGGCCAAGGGAGCGGGGGCGTGTGCGCACGGTGGCAGCGGCGGGGCTCGTCCCCGACCGAAGTGCAGGGAGCGAGCGGAGCGCCGGAGTGCGCGGGGTGAGCGCGTGCTGCCAAGAGCGTGAGCTCCGGCACGCGGGCGCGTGTGCGCGTGGTGGCGCACCGAGGGAGGCGCGGACGGCGCGGGGACAGGGGAAGGAGGAGGGCGGAGGCCGTGGCCTCACCGGGATTTGTAGGGACGGGGGGCAGCGGGGGGCGAGGAGGTCGTCGGGGACGACGGTGACGAAGAGGAGGCAGGCCGGCGAGGTGGAGTCGGCGAGGCGCGACGAGGCGGAGGATCTCCGGTCGTGGAGGAGGACGAAGACGGGCGGCGAGGCACGGGGAGGTCCGGCGACGGTGGTGGGCGTCGAGGCGCCGGCGAGGTGCGACGGGATCGGGGTCTGTGATGGTTGGCGTCGGGGCGACGAGCACGACGTCCTGCGGAGCTCGGGAAAGATGGGCGCGGTGCAGGAGGGTGAGGAAGAAGGCCGGGGGGCGGCGAGGACGAGGCGTCCGGCGAGGTGGAGGAGGCAGTCCGGCGAGGGAGCTCCGGCGACGGGCGGCGGGGCGGCGTCGGGCACGCGGGGGCGTGGTCGCCCCGATCCCGATCTGGATCGGGGGAGTGGGGGGGAGAGAGCGAGTGGTGGGGGGGTGTGCGGTTACGGGTTAGGGTTTGACCGGGGGGGCTAGTAGGCCAGGGGCGCGGGGGGGTGGGCCGGCAGGCCGCTCGGCCACACGGCCAACTGGGCCAAGGCCCAGTCAGGGGGGCAGTTGTTTTTTCTTTTTCTTTATATTTCTTTTCTGTTTTCTTTTAGTTCCTAATTATTTCAGTTTCTTGAAAATACCAAGTTAGCACCTGAATTAGTATTATCAAAATAGGCCACTGCCAAACCTAGTTTGGACCCAAAATAAATTAGTTTAATATTTTTATATTTTCAACAGCAATTAAATTATTATTTTAGCCGCTATTTTTAATTAGTTTAGGGCATTTAAACACTTTGTAAAAGGTTGGTTCCACCACCAAAACTAGTTAGGGGTTATTTGCCACATGATGAACATTTTAGTTTTAATATTTGAAAACTTTTATTGTTTGCTTGATTTTGAATTTTGAATTATAATCGGTTTCGAACTAACATGAGATTAGCAACAGTAATCGAAGTGATGTGGCATCATTAGCAGAGGTTCACTGTAGCTTAATTATCCGGGCGTCACAATTCTCCTCCACTACAAGAAATCTCGTCCCGAGATTTAAGAGGTGAAGTAAGGGGGAAAGATTTGGTTACGAAATTCTAACGAGTCATCTTGGTCTTGGTTGCCCTTCCGAAGAGGTTGATCCCTTTCGTGGATGTCTTCATTTCTCTGCTTCAAGTCACCATGATTAAGTCGTCATCCTTTCTTCGGGATCTCCAACGTACTTACGAATAGGTAAGGGGCAGCTCGGCTACGACAGAATGCTTATGAGGGAAAACAATCTGGGGTTAACCCATGAATGAGCATAAGATTATCTCTCAAGTTGAGCATATAAAATACATCGAGAGTAAGGTACGAAGGTACAATAAGAGGTTCCCGGCGGATAGATAGTTGCTCGAAGTCTGAACCAGAGTGAGAAAGGGGTTCAAAGCGGCGAGAGTAAGTATTGCGTCTGATACCAAAATAGATTACTAGGCATGTGGCCCGTGAATTACATACGAAGTCAAGCTCGAGGAATAACTTTGACAACAGGGTGTACAGGAGAATCAGGTTTCGATCCTGTGGAACTGTGGGTTATGGGCCCACCATGTGGTCTAAAAGTAGGAAGGTCGGTGACATCTTGCACGATCATGTAAGCAAGGCATGTCAGAGGGTAGTCTGTCGGTTATGTCGGCAACAACATCGGTACCAAGGGCGAGGGACGAAGAGAACCATTTTCCTGCTCGTTGGACGAGGCGGACCATTAGGCAAAGTTCTCGTCCATCGGTGGATACCGGAATGTCATCAACAATAGTAACAGGTTCTTACTGACAGAGTTGTACACCGAGGTGCTTACAAAAGCAGTGACTTATTACTGCTTAGATCATATAAACCTCAAGAAGGTTAAACAAACAATGGAAAGGGAAATGTGATTATTAGATTAAACAGAACGATGGAAAGGAAAATGTGTTTAAACACATATTTCAGGGGTATATCCTTCCCAAGGCCAAACAGAGCATGATATCCATGACAGGATAGAAGTAGAAAACCATTTAGGTAAGGGGAGAGGAATTTCATGACATTACCCAAACAACAGTGTTTGAATAATTGATAAAGAAAATTTAGTATTGTGCTTCAAAGGTTCTTAGTGAAATTCGGAGTACCACGGACATGCTTCGAGATAGCATTGACATGGTCTTCAAGCAAAGGCCAGACTTTGGATACAGGAAGGATCCATCAGGAACAACTTGTAGAATAAGTCTTACAATTTCCTCATGGAAGAATGGATAACCTTGATAATAAGGAAACTATAACAGCAGGTCATCCGGCCAGGTGTGCTGGGCATGTCATCACCTTACCGGGTCATAAAAGACCAGTGTTATAACTCTTGGAAAAAGGTTTCAACCATCATATCTGAACGAGATTCAGATCTGATTGGGGTCTAGATACTTCAGACTCGGAATGCCTAAGAAGAAAAAGGTGCAAAACCAATTGACGAGATGACATTGTAAGATTCTCGGGAAACGAACTATGGAAGCAAGTTCTGAGACAAGGGTTCGTCATTAAATCAAGGAGAGGTGAGGAGGTGACTGATTGACTCAGCGACAATCCATTGAGATTTCCAAAAGATGGATTTCCACAACTATGTGAACAAGGAGATAACATTTCTCAGATCAAATGGTATAATGATGTATGCTCGAGGAAAACATACACAATTAAACATTGGTTGAAATGTGCACCCGAAATATGGGCTAGGTAGCACGATCGATGTTCGAATGATGATTCAATAAGCAATAGACTTAGAATGAAACTATCGAGCATTAACTTCAAAGCAATAAGGTTACTAGAAGTTTTAAATTTACACATCACAGATCATTTGTCGGCATTCCGGTTAGAAACAACACGGACACCAAGAAAAGAACGGTGATGGTAATAAGTATTACTTGTATCAAGAATTCTTAAGGGGTGGTGAAAATTCCCATGACATTCTTGACATAAAAGATGGTAATACTCCAAGGTAAAGAAGAACAAATGCTGGATAGCAAGGATCTCAAGGTATAACACAAAACACGAACAAGTTTGTGTTAAACGGAAGGCAATAAAGTGGTCAAAGATAACACCAATCATCAGGGCAAGGATGGTATTTCTCATCATGAACTCAATTGATATCCTGGAAGAGCCCATAAGGTTGATGATGATCACGACACATTTGTCGAGAGATTTCATGAAGATGTAATCAATCAGCAACGACATCAAGTCAAAGGAATGATGAAGCGGAAGGTTATTGGAACCATGGGTAGGACACAAACTCGAAATCAAGCTTGTTGTTCAAGGACAAATGGTATGACGAGGAAGATCGACGTAAGATTAGCTCACCGTCGAAATTTTTGCTCCGGGAAGAAGGACCAGGTAGCACAGTTAAAATCGGCATGACAAGGATATAGCCAAGTAGGCTAGGAATGACGTGATCGAGTTCAAACTCGTAAGTAATGAAGGTTACCAAGATTTGTTTACTCGCGGTGTGGACTCGAGTCAGTTATCGGTGTCTTAGAGTGTTTAATAACTCAGAGCTCGTGAAATATTGGAATCAGTGAGAATGTAGCACTTGATGAAGAACTCATAAGTTATGCAGTCCCATGATAATCTCGAGATACCAGGGGGGTAATACTCGACGACAGATCAAAGTAGAGGTTGGACTAGGGTATTGCTCTGCAGAAGACAAGTGCTCAAACTAGCACAAGAAATGTAATCAAGGAGAAACATGGTCGGAACCACATCCACAGATACAAGATGAACTTATAACAAGGGGATAATTATTTTAGGAGAAGCTTCCATGATAAGGTATACATCGTGTCCATGGGCATGAACACAGGGTTCAAGGTCGACTCCCACTTGTTCAACGCATAACCTTTCATTCACTGCTCTAGATAAAGATGATTTCAGTGTCAAAACCTACCTGGTGAATTACCAGAGGAGTATGAACCGTGAAAACTTTCGGGTTCACACATATTAAGGAAGGCATAGGTTCAACCCGTCAGGGTATCGTGGAAACATATACCACAAGCTTCAATAGTAAATATCACCAGCTCGAAAGTAGAGCATGGTTGGCCAAATCATAGAACGGGATTTACCAATGGTATTATGTATCCCGAAAAGAGCTTCTCGAGGTTTTTGTATACGAAGGACACTGTCAGATGATAATTCAACAAAGGGCTTGATGGTTCATAACGGAGCTGATGTGAGCATCGGCGCACAACCAGAGGAAGAATCAAGGCAAGGGCCTTAGATTATAGAAACAACTGACTAACTCAAAGCTCAAAGGAAAAGAATCATAATTTCCAAATCAAGGGCTCAGAGGCAAAAACTCTGATTAAGGATGGATAAGTTGAGTAGGCTTAGGGTACAATCGACGGCAGTTGGATTGCTTGAGAAACAGCTCACGTTTAAAATGATGTCTGAGCCGGAAGGAAATTTCCAGGGAATAACTGATGATTGTGTGTATTTACACACATGTTGAATCAACACGATCAGAATGTCAATCACAAGGATTCTAATGGTTATTGTTAGTCAAATGGAATTGTCCAAACTGCAAGCAGACAAGTATTTGCAGAAGGACTACCGGAAGATCGGGTAGTATTTCGAAGACTTTTGTGAAACACCTGAACAACTGGGGATGACCGGATACTCGGTAAGTGCGAGGAATTATCCGTAGGGGTATTTAATGTGGCAAAGAACTGCAATGCAGTAGGCACAAAGTATTCTCGGAACAATAGAGAGGATATCAAGGTATCTTATAATAACAAGATCAACGAGGAATGATTGTATGAATGGCAAGTGTGCGTGGTTACCCATGGATGGGAATTGCAAAAGCGATGGCAAAAATTCTCGAGAGAACATCATAGAGTATCCTCGGAATCTTCTGGTGCAGCAGACGATCATCGGTAATAAGGTGCTCTCCGGGTGAAAGTGATCACGAGATCCTAATGTTAGATTTAGCAAAATTCACTTAACCCGAATAGAAGAGAGATCAGAGTCCCAGAGTATAGACAAGGAGTAAAAGATCCTAATACCACCCAATGGCGACGTGGGCCCGTAAGCCACACAGCCATGTTAGTAAAAGTTTTTCATTGACTAGACTCGACTTCGGCCAAGGAGTTGGAAAGGGGGATTCCTACAGGCAGTCGGCTCTGATACCAACTTGTGACGCCCCCGATTTGACCGTACACTAGTCATGCACGCAAATGTGTACGATCAAGATCAGGGACTCACGGGAAGATATCACAACACAACTCTACAACATAATTAAGTCATACAAGCATCATAATACAAGCCAGGGGCCTCGAGGGCTCAAATACAAGTGCTCGATCATAGACGAGTCAGCGGAAACAACAATAGCTGAGTACAGACATAAGTTCAACAAGATTGCCTTAGAAGGCTAGCACAAAAGTAGCAACAATCGAAAAGGCAAGGCCTCCTGCCTGGGACCTCCTAACTACTCCTCGAAGCCGAACTCCACGTAGAATCATCCTCGGGGTCTCTAGCTCCTGGACTCCAGCATCTGGTTGCGACAATCCGGTATAGAAAGGGGAAAAGAGGGAGAAAAGCAACCGTGAGTACTCATCCAAAGTACTCGCAAGCAAGGAGCTACACTACATATGCATGGGTATATGTGTAAAGGGCCATATCGGTGGACTGAACTGCAGAATGCCAGAATAAGAGGGGGATAGCTAATCCTGTCGAAGACTACGCTTCAGGCCACCTCCATCTTGCAGCATGTAGAAGAGAATAGATGATAAGTTCACCAAGTAGCATCGCATAGCATAATCCTACCCGGCGATCCCCACCTCATCGCCCTGTTAGAGAGCGATCACCGGGTTGTATCTGGAACTTGGAAGGGTGTGTTCTATTAAGTATCCAGTTCTAGTTGTCATAAGGTCAAGGTACAACTCCGGGTCGTCCTTTTACCGAGGGACACGGCTATTCGAATAGATAAACTTCCCTGCAGGGGTGCACCACATAACCCAACACGCTCGATCCCATTTGGCCGGACACACTTTTTTGAGTCATGCCCGGCCGCGGAAGATCAACACATCGCAACCCCACCTAGGCTCAACAGAGAGGTCAGCACGCCGGTCTAAATCCTATGCGCACAGGGGTCTGGGCGCATCGCCTATTGCACACCTGCACGTTGCGTACGCGGCCGGAAGCAGACCTAGCCTAGCAGGCATTCCAGTCCAATCCGGCGCGCGCCGCTCCGTCGCTGACGTCAAGAAGGGCTTCGGCTGATACCACGACGTCGAGTGCCCATAACTGTTCCCGCGTAGTTGGTTAGTGCGTATAGACCAAATGGCCAGACTCAGATCAAATATCAAGATCTCGTTAAGCGTGTTAATTATCCGCGAACGCCGACCAGGGCCAGGCCCACCTCTCTCCTAGGTGGTCTCAACCTGCCCTGTCGCTACGCCACAAAGCAACAGTCGGGGGCCGTCAGGAACCCAGGCCCACCTCTACCGGGATGGAGCCACCTGTCCTTTCAGCCCCCTCATCAGAATCACTTGCGGGTACTCAACGAGCCGACCCGACTTTAGTCACCACATGTGTCATGTATATAAAGTATATAGTATATATCCGTGATCACCTCCCGCAGTGATCACGGCCCAGTAGTAGCATGGCAGACGGACAAGAATGTAGGGCCACTGATGGAAAAAACTAGCATCCTATTCTAAGTAGTAGGATAGCAGGTAAGGGTAACAACTGTAGCAACAATGACAGGCTATGCAGCAGAATAGGATTAACCGAAAGCAGTAACATGCTACACTCTTCTAATGCAAGCAGTATAGAGAAGAATAGGCGATATCTGGTGATCAAGGGGGGGCTTGCCTGATTGCTCTGGCAAGAAGGAGGGGTCGTCAACAGCGTAGTCGGTCGGGCACCAGCAGCGGCGTCGGTCTCGTAGTCTATCGAAGAGAAGAGGGGGAAGAAACAATGAATACAATGCAAACAGATGCATAACGATGCATGACATGAAAAAGCGTGATGCTAGGTGTGCCCAAACGCGGTAGTAGGTGATACTGGCGAAGGGTGGGGAACATCCGAGAAAGTATTCCCAGTTTTTCGCGTTTTTGGGCAGATGAACCGGAGGGGGAAAGTTGCGAGTTCGAAATGTTAGGGAGGTGTGGCGGACGAACGGACTGCATATCCGGATTTGTCTCGTCGTTCTGATCAACTTTCATGTACAAAGTATTTTCATCCGAGCTACGGTTTATTTTATATGAATTTTAAAAGATTTAAATTAATTTTAGCATTTATTTAATTAATTTAATACAACATTATCCAGAACAGTGCATGCTGACAGCATGACGTCAGCAGTCAACAGGGCGTTGACTAGGTCAAACTGACGTGCGGGTCCCGCATGTCATACACTTCTTAGTTTAATTCGGGTTTAGCTAATTAATTACTATTTAATTAAATTAACTAATTAATTAGATTAATTTAAACATGATTAATTAACTTAATTAAGTTAATTAATTAGTTTTTTATTATTATCTTTTTTTCTTTTCGTTCTGGGGGTGGGGCCCATATGTCATAGGCCCCAGGGGCCTAAGCGGGTGCGGGCATCGGGTAATACCCGAACAGGCGACGGGCGCCAGCGGGCAGTGGGCGCCCGAACGGGCAAAACCATGGCGCGGGCGGGTGGCTCGTCGGAGCCCGGCCACGGATGGCATCGGCGGACGGCGGCGGTTCGGCGAACGGAGGCGATGCTGGGCAGCGCACCGGGGGGGCTGCAGACGAGGCCAAGGGAGCGGGGGCGTGTGCGCACGGTGGCAGCGGCGGGGCTCGTCCCCGACCGAAGTGCAGGGAGCGAGCGGAGCGCCGGAGTGCGCGGGGTGAGCGCATGCTGCCCAGAGCGTGAGCTCCGGCACGCGGGCGCGTGTGCGCGCGGTGGCGCACCGAGGGAGGCGCGGACGGCTCGTGGACAGGGGAAGGAGGAGGGCGGAGGCCGTGGCCTCACCGGGATTTGTAGGGACGGGGGGCAGCGGGGGGGGGGGGCGAGGAGGTCGTCGGGGACGACGGTGACGAAGAGGAGGCAGGCCGGCGAGGTGGAGTCGGCGAGGCGCGACGAGGCGGAGGAGCTCCAGTCGTGGAGGAGGACGAAGACAGGCGGCAAGGCGCGGGGAGGTCCGGCGACGGTGGTGGGCGTCGAGGCGCCGACGAGGTGCGACGGGATCGGGGTCGGTGATGGTTGGCGTCGGGGCGACGAGCACGACGTCCTGCGGAGCTCGAGAAAGATGGGCGCGGTGCAGGAGGGTGAGGAAGAAGGCCGGGGGGCGGCGAGGTGGAGGAGGCAGTCCGGCGAGGGAGCTCCGGCGACGGGCGGCGGGGCGGCGTCGGGCACGCGGGGGCGTGGTCGCCCCGATCCCGATCTGGATCGGGGGAGTGGGGGGGAGAGAGCGAGTGGTGGGGGGTGTGCGGTTACGGGTTAGGGTTTGACCGGGGGGGGGCTAGTAGGCCAGGGGCGCGGGGGGGGGGGGGGGGGGGGGGGTGGGCTGGCAGGCCGCTCGGCCACACGGCCAACTGGGCCAAGGCCCAGTCAGGGGGGCAGTTGTTTTTTCTTTTTCTTTATATTTCTTTTCTGTTTTCTTTTAGTTCCTAATTATTTCAGTTTCTTGAAAATACCAAGTTAGCACCTGAATTAGTATTATCAAAATAGGCAACTGCCAAACCTAGTTTGGACCCAAAATAAATTAGTTTAATATTTTTATATTTTCAACAGCAATTAAATTATTATTTTAGCCGCTATTTTTAATTAGTTTAGGGCATTTAAACACTTTGTAAAAGGTTGGTTCCACCACCAAAACTAGTTAGGGGTTATTTGCCACATGATGAACATTTTAGTTTTAATATTTGAAAACTTTTATTGTTTGCTTGATTTTGAATTTTGAATTATAATCGGTTTCGAACTAACGTGAGATTAGCAACAGTAATCGAAGTGACGTGGCATCATTAGCAGAGGTTCACTGTAGCTTAATTATCCGGGCGTCACATTCTTGTTGCCAACTGTGCAGCTACTGCTTCAACATGTGCCCTCACCGCTGCATCTCTTGCAGCTTTCCTGTCCCTCACGTGTCTCTGCATGCACACATTAAGTCTGTCACGTATCAAATTGTACTTCCATAACTAGTTCTGCTTGCAGAGTTTTTTGAACAGATTCATCAGGTTCTTATTTCTAAACTGCGAGAAGAAATTAGCCCCCAGATGGCGCATGCACCAACGGCTCTTCAAGTCCTGCCATGGAACTTGTTCCTCAGGGCCTGGGTTTGTGAGTGTCCTTATCGCACTGAGTATACCTACATTCCTGTCATGAAGGATGCACACATTGGGCTTCTCCTTCACAACTGATATTTTCAACTGCCTGAAGAACCATGTCCAACTTTCAATGTTCTCACTCTCCACAAAAGCAAATGCGAGTGGGACGACTTGATTTTGACCGTCTTGACCTATGGCTGTCAGGATCTGACCCTTGTACTTGCCTGTGAGAAAAGTACCGTCAACACATATCACCGGTCGACAATGCCTAAAAGCTTCAATGCATACACCGAAAGAGAAGAAGAGACAATGCAGCACCCTCACAGTTGGGAACTCTGGCATGAACATGTCTTGGATATCGATATAGGTGCCTGGATTCCGCTGCTGCAGGGTGTGGAGGAGCTGGACAACAGAGTCATATGCATCAAAGTAAGAACCGAATCTCCTCTCAAGCGCCGCATGCTTAGCCCTCCAAGCCTTGCCATAAGAAATTATGTACTTGAACCTGGCGAAGACTTTTGTCTGGACTGCCTTCACTTCCATAGCTTTGCCCTGCACTATCTCATCGTAAAACAACCGAGCAATAAGCATGGATGAAAGGTTGGAATGATCTTGAGGGATGCAGGGAATAAGACAAGTGTGATTAACTAAGTCACTTATCACCCAACTTGTGCCATACTTAGGGAGAAAGCCGTGCACCCTGGCGGGACAATCTGCGTTCTTGCATACCATTGTCAGGAATTTCTGACTGGACACCTGAGCTGTGCAAACCCTTTGCGTGGACATTGCCCAATTAATTATTGCATCCTTCAGGGCTTGCTTGTTCGGATACATAGCACCTGTCGCAATATTGTTCTGGTGATATTGCCAGGCTGAATCATGTCCATCATTCACGGTCATTGCAGATGAGAAGTCATGATTCCACGATGCAGGATTCGGGACCTCCTCTGCATTTTCTTCTTCATCTGACTCGTCAGAATCATCGGCATGACCCCTTTCAACATCGGTGTCTTCTTCTTCCATCTGGTCCTGCATGTGCCCATCTACCTCGTCAGCGTCCACCTCGCCATTGTAATCACCATCGGCATTTCCTCCTTCTACCTGACTACTCTGCCCTGGTTTATAACCATAAGCATTTCCTCCTTCTACCTGACTGCTTTGTCCTTGTTCATAACCATCATCTCCAGCATTTGACATAGATAACTGCCTCCCTACACTGCTATGACCAGGATCGTAGCCACCCTCGCCTTCATGTGCAGTGACCTCCTTCATGACGGGAAGCCTAAAGCAACAGGATTGCATCCCCTTTCGTTCACAACCTTGTAACCACCGCACCCAATCGGAGTCTCCCTCTATTGGCCTCAAATAAAAGTAAATTATTGAACTTGATCGTGTCCACAATGCATGAACACCGACGGTGTGTGTTTCAGTACCAAGACCTAAACTTGCCGCAATCCATTCTTTCAACTGACTGACAGGCCATGTTTGAGGTGCGCTCATTGGCACCTCTATGTGAGTAAGTTCACTCAGATCTTCTCCCATCTCAGTTGTTTGGACAGTACCAGGACCGTAGTAAAATCTGAACTTCACTACATCGGACATCTCGGCTCACTATTTTTTTTCAACAACGAAATACAAGTATTAAGCAACAACTTAATATACCCCCACTAACAAATATTAGACATGTCTATATATTAGCTAGCTATATATTACAGAATATTAATGGAGCAACTAATACAATTCACACACCTACAAGTATATTACAAATATTTGCCGGAGCAACTACAAATATTGACAAATTAATATATTTGACCGGACTGCCTATATTACGGACCTTTTTTTCGGAGCTACTACAAATACTGACACTCCTAAATACTTGACATCCACATATAGTACGGAATATTACCGGAGGAACTACACATTTTTACACAACTAATTAGTTGACATCTAAATATATTTACGTATACTACCGGGGCAAATAACAATAATCGCACACGTAATTTATTCCACATCGAAACATATTAACAAATACCTACGAAAAATAAAATGGTTGTTGAAATATACCCTTGAAGCGTGTGTGCGAATGAAGAACGACGAACGGTGGCCACCAAACTGCCGGAGCTTCACCTCCACCACCTCCACCACACTGCCCCAACTTCACCACCACCACCTCCACCAAAATGCTCACCACGACCACCACGAGCTACCCCATCAGTAGATCGAGACCTCTTTTGTCTGCCCTAACTAAGTTGAATCCATTCACGGTGCCAAAATCGTAAAAAACTGGCTCATTTAGGTGTAGAAATTGGAGGCATTTTCGTATAGAGAGAGGAGAAGGAAAGAACAGAAGCTCTCGCGTGGAGCGTGGAGGAAAGTGAGGATAAGGCCGCAGGGAGCCAGGCCAGCCGCGCGCGAGGTGGGGCCGCACCCTGTCGGCCAGCAGCAGGCCGATCGGCCCGCGGTAGGCTGACAGGGGCGCGCCCGCGCCGACAGCTCCCTCCCCCCTCGCGACGTGGCCAGCCCAATGCGAGGCCGGCACGTGGCAGGCAGGAAGCTGTCGGCCGGCTACTGGCCGACTGCGCCCACTCGGCCTGCTGCGGGCTGACTAGGCCCAGTCGGCCTGCTGCGAGCCGACGGTGTATTATTTTTGAAAATTATTTTTTCAACGTAATATTTTTGCAAATTAATAAAAAAATGCATTATTTAAAAAAATAGCTATTTTTTGTTTACATGATAGACATTTCTTTATATACATTTAACATTTTTGAAATGCTCCGTTAACATTTTTCATTTTTTGTGTAGAGTGATTTTTTAAGATATATATATATTTAGTATATTTGAAAGTCTAAACCAAAGTAACCAAAAAGTAAAGGAAGAAACTAAAACAGGAAACATGAAAAGAAAACAAATAAAGTAAGGTTGTGCCCTCCCGTGTGCCCGGGCCGGCCCATGTGGGGCTCACTTTCACGCGAGAGGGTCTTAGGTCTCGCTAGAAGCGAGACATAGGGGCCCCATTTCCTTCCTAGCCTATTGAGCTATGAACTTTGGGGTTTCCTGTAAAAAATAATGCTTTGGGTGTCATGTGTGGCCGTTCCTATTTCCCGCGTATGGCGGAATATCGAGGAAACGCGCACCTCCTGGATGCTAGCGACGCGGTATGGCTGGCCCATTTATGGTCTTCGGCCGTGTTTTTCTCCCAACGGTTTTCGAAGGTTCTGTAACCTTCCCTGAACCATTTATTTCGTTTCTTTTCTGTTGGTTTTGTTCTTTTTTTCCTTGTTTCTATTGTTTAACAATTTACTAATATTTTTTCAATTCGGCATATTTCGAATCCGTGAATATTTACAAAAATTTAGAAGATTTTGAAAATTCGTGCTTTTTAGTTGAACAGGCAAACTTTTCATATCCGTGAATATCGCAAAAAATAATTAAATTCATGAACATGTTTATAATTCCAAACTTTTTTCAAATTCATGAACTTTTTTTTGGTTCCAAGATCATTTTCCCGAGCATTTTTTTGAAATTTACAAACATTTTTCAATTCCCAACAATTTTTTCAAGTCGCAAAAAAATTATCAAATTTGTGAACCTTTTTCAAGTTTGTGGCTTTGATATTACGAACATTATGAACATTACGGGATGTGTCCTGGTCGTCCATTTTGCTTGCTAATGGTTGTCGCGACTGCTCATCCGTGTAGTTAGGTGAATCTTCTGATATTTGTTTTTAATATTCATTTGTAGGTGGTCTATGGATTCAAGCTAAAAATAGGTCTAGGGATTTAACATGGAGATCTTATAGTATTTTATTTGAGCTCCATGTTGTGAGCTTCACATGAAAGATGGAAACTCAGTTTGTGTAGCATTGATTAAAAAAAAGGTTTGTCTAGCATTCATATGCAAACGTGCATTCAATTTCTGTTAATGTATGGCATTGTTTTCTTACAATTTAAATTTAGGCATAATTTGCTATCTATTTCCTAAACATAGGTATTTTTTTTCTTGGGTACATACAAAGCATTTTTATATTTTTTTATATTTTAATTAATGAACTGTTATTTTTCTCGCAAGTTATCTCTTACCTCATCAAAGTCAAAAGTGTTCTGGATTTCTTTCAGTATTACCGCAGCAAAGCGCGGGGCAGTCTTCTAAATAAACAAAAACTGGAGAGTTGATGGGATTAGCACAATCCACCGCAATGCCAAAAACAGCAGAAGCCAAATGATATCTTATTGTGCATTATCACTGCTGAAAAATAAATAAATATACCACACATACATCAATCATTTTGTGCCGTATGTATGATCGGCGCACTAGTACTTCACATAAGCGATTGGCATCTCTCTCATAAAATAAAACAACATAAGCAGTTGGCGAATGCAAAAGCTCCGCCGGCAAGCCGGAATGGGTCAAGCCGTGGGGTAGAAGGGCGAGGTGGCGAGGCCGCAGGTGCCCGTCCGCCATGACACGTCCTTGGCGAGGTAGATGTAGCCCTGGTCACCCCAGTCGTTGCTCCACGAATTCTTGGCGATCCAGTACTTGTTGTTGTCGCCGGGGCCTTCGCAGTAGCCGACGATGGTGACGGCATGGTTCACCCTCGTCGCCTCGGAGGAGCAAGGGCCGCGGTAGATGCCGCCGGTGTAGAACTGAAACTCCCAGGCGCTGGCGTCGATGTACACCGTCACGGGCTGCATCGCCACGGCAAGGGCCAGCTGATGCTCGTCGTTGGGCGGCACGGCCTTGAAGCCCTTGACGGACGCCTGGTTGTCGAACAGCGACTTGTCCACGTCACAGCTGCCCTGGATGCCGCTGTACGGGTACTTCGCCTCCGATGTGAGGCCGCCGCGGGCTGCCGCGAGGCCGAGCGCCGTGTCGGAGCGCCCACCGCTGCAGCCGCTGCTCCCGGTATCACAGTCCACGAGCTGCTGCTCCGACAGCGACACCAGCTCGCCGGTCCTGATCTTGTTCATGCCTTCGATGGCCGCCACGGCCGCGAACGCCCAGCATGACACTGACATAAATATGTCCATGCATGCACAACATAAGTAAACGTAGCAGAGCTGTAGGAGCGGTTCTATATAGGAGTATGTACATTATATCTAGCTTGACTTACAGCAAGAGCCCTGAAACTTGACGCCGGTGACGGCGCCGCTGGAGCGCCAGTCGACGCAGCACGGCTTCCAGGAGTGGTAGGGGAGGGGCGAGGGCTTGGGGGTGCGGAAGGCGGTGTTGTTGAACCCGGTGAACTGCTCGACGACCTCGCTGGGGTTGAGGTCGCCGAACCTGTTCATGCCCACCCTGACCGTGGTGATGGTCTGCGGCCCGAACCCACCCACGACGGCGTTCACCGTGGTCTGGCTGGCGAAAGCGCCGATGGAGTTGGTGTTCGTCTTGAAGATTCCGAACCGCTTCTCCTCCTCCTCATGGCATGAGTAGCGCTTCGAGTACTTGGTCATCCACTTGGAAAACCTGCTTCTCACCTCGGATTCCGGAAGCTCAAAACCCGCCGTCAGCGATGCCTGCAGGAGGCTCGTGAGGCACAAGAGCACGGCAAGGTATGGCGTGGAAGAAGCCATCTTGATTACTGTATCTTAGAGCCTTATTAGACTCTATGCTTGTGTGGAATACATATGCACCGGAGCTCATGTTTATATAGGCGCCTTGTTCGACGTGTGGGTTAGCGTGTCGTCGTTGTGGCTGGTGGCTCATGAGCTGTTGAGCGTGTGCATGCATGATCCGTCCGAAGACCTTTTTACACTTTGAGGAATTCCGTAGAAAGACTTCGGATCATAGCAGGTGAGCTTCTCGGTCAGTAGTCACTGGAGTAAACTTTAGGGCAGTTCTTTACATATATGTTGCCCGATCATAGGGCTTTTCTTACGACTCGTTCACGTTATAGGAAAAAATAGTTGATTTCATCACACAAGAAGAAGTCATTGCACGAGGTTGTTATGTGTGATGTATGAAAATGATGTTTACGTCCTGTATTTTTCTAACTTTTGTAGTATAATTCCCCGGGAAAAAAACTTTTGTAGTAATATTAACTGTTAAGTTCACACCTACTCCACTAGTTCTTTCGTAGAGTTTATGTGGGCTATGGCTTTGTCAGATATATCTACAATCATTCTTTTGCATCCACATCTCATAGAGGTTGAGGCACTCCTTCGAAAGTTTCTAAAGGTAGGATATGAACGTAATCTAAATGTCGGATTTCCGGCTACTTTGTGTCTATTGTGGTCTGCGGGCTTCTTCTTTTCTTGCGGGGTGTCTGTGAGCTTAATTATTATGGCAATTTGCTATTTTTTGCTACATCTATATAAAATTTGCTCTCAACTAACTGCAATGTCCGGTAGTATAAACAAATAGCTAGGAGTCTGAAAAGCCTCCACAATACCAAAGTGAGACAAAGTCATATGTTAAGGCTAGGTCTTTCCTTGTGGTTTCGATTTGTTTGTAGTAAAATACTAGGGTGGTTACTTGCTGCGCATATGGTTGGTTTGACAATTTGGTGGCATAATTCCATTTGCCCCATCCACTTCTACAAATTTTGGTGTTTGTCTTATTCATTTTTATCTGTTTTTATGACTAATTTTGAACAGCAGATTATAAATTAATTGCATCGTACCGACGCTGGAAACTGAGCCATATTACCATTAGTTTCATAGTTGGTGTTTATATTTATTTTTCAATGGAAGTACCGACGCTGCCCCTCTCCACCATACGGGCAGGTGGATTTGGCACAGAAAAACCACACATGATTAACTTGTCTAGACTATATAACACTGCGCGCACTGCTGTGGAAATTTATAGGAATCAAAATTATTGAAAGTAAAACTAGAATATATTAAAATGCTACCCCACTAAATTCTAGCCATATGAACGGTTGAAAAATAGAGGTAAATGTAGGGTGAATGCATGTTATATTGTCTTGTGACATTTAAGTTTAATTATTTGTTGCTAAAAAGATAAAAATAGAAGTTAATAGTGGGGTCGGATTGCATGTGCTTGATGATGTAGATGGCGTGCATGTAGTGAAATATTTGAAGGTGGAAGGATTGCATACACTTAATGGTGTTAATGACTTGCATGTGCATTTAAATGAAATCATTTACTTAGATATATAGGATATAAGAAAAACATGACCTAGAAGAAATATTTCCCAAACTTCTTTGATGATATTCATATCCGTGAAATGAATCATCTCACGAAGGAATTCATCAAACATGTGACTTACACACCCTTTCACCATGAGCCCATCAACCTTGGTCTTGTCTCGCCTTCTCTCATCAATTAAGGTGCATACCCATTCTAGCATAGTGGCCGCACCAACCTAGTTGGACTTAGGGTCTTGGTCTTTTGACGATCTTGTCGCCTACAAGAGGTAAGGACATCTCTAACCAAATTTCTAAAATTTAACTTCTCAAACGGCCTCTTCAAATATCAACTTTTCAACTTTAAGAAGCCAAAAAATGCAAACCTAATCGAACTCTTAGGTTTAACTTCTCAAACGAATTAGATCCACATGGAAGTCTCTCTTCCTCTTCTTTTTCCCTCTTTCTTCTCCCTTCTTCCTTCCTCCTTCCAAGTGGCCAAAGACGCCTTCTTGCCACTAGATGATGTCTATGAGTTAGCTAGGACCTAGGATATATGCATCGCAAAAGTAATTTGATGGAGGATGGGGATGTGCAATGTAAGTGTGCGACGAAATAGTCGAGAAAGTAGGTGAAATTCGTTCTACACGGGGCCTTTGCTTGGGTGCTTCTTTGCCGAATGGGTTCTTTCCCTCATTCTTCTACTATTCATGCTCTGGCATGGTTCGAAACACGAGGACTCACCGGAATTGGCGATGGAGGCCGGTGGCCACTTTTCCGTGAATCTTTTCTTCATGTATGTGAGCTTTCTTATGCAGGTATTCCTCCGCATGAGTAGTAGCTTTGCTCGTGGCTGGGGACGATAGGGAGGAGCATCGTCGGGGTAGGGACAACAATGAGGACCACAACTATGGCCCGAGAGATTTGGAGAAGATGAAAAAGTGAAGAAAAAAGGTTCACCAGATTCTTGTCTGAATTTGATGGTCGGGTGTTGACGGGGTTGCGAGGTGTCGGTTGGCTTGCAGGGTGGTCATTGGTGGCAAGGAATGCAGCAAGGCTTGTGCCGACATGAAGGTGAACGAGCAAGAGAGAGGTGGCTACGCGCAAGAGAGAAAATATTTTTAAGAGACTGTGTTTCAGCCGCTCAAATTTGAGGCCCGCAGACGGTTCTTCTAAAGAAATTGAACAGCTAAACCTTTTGGGTGCTCATCTAGGTGATTTTTTTAGAACTTAAGCCCTTTTATAAGTTTGTCTAGAGATGCTCGGATTGTACTGCAACACTGGGTAACCACCAAGATGACGATGACCTCAACGCCCACTTGGGCCCCTCACTCACAACCCGTCCTTGACCTATGGTTCCAATATCCTACCCTCACCTCCACGGAAACTCACCTCCAATATCCAACCCGTCCATATTTGCTTCAAGATTGGTGCATTAGTTTATGCCATTAACCCTTAATCAATGCACTAGGGTCCGTCAATACCCATTTTTGGCAGAGTTGAATGCGTCACCCATCCTGCCTCCTATGCTTTTTGATTTTGTCTTAAAATCTGAACCTACTGTATCTTTTGAACTGAAAGCCCGGTTTGCAACGAGTACTTTTGAATAAGATCAATTTTGAATACATTTATACAACATTTTAAAATTTGACAGGATATAAATATTAAAACTTGATAGATATTAAGTTTTTCAAACTTATTATTCGCTCTACCAAATTTTAGTAGTTGAAACTTGTTGAACTTTTTAAAACTTGTCAAAGCGTTGGAGCCCCCACATTGTTCTAAGTTTCAATTCTGAATTAATGATTTTATAGCTTATTTCTATTAGGTTTCAGCGGTTGAAACTTAGTGAAATTTTAAAACAATGTCAAAACGTATTCAAAATTGGTCTTGTTTCAAAGTTCTTGTCACAAGGGACAAGAATATGAAACAAAATATAAATTGGGCTTACGATTCTAGAGATATAGCATATTCAAATTAACAAGTGAGAAGGAAAAATATGGGAGGTTAGGTGGGTGGGGCATGTACTCTCTGTCAAAAGTTGTACCAAAAACTGGATACATGAAAAGAAAAGAGGAACCTTACTTCACGCGGCCGCCTCCTAACCTAGTTGTCGCCGCCACAACTACCACCACAGCTTCGGTCCTCCTCCTCCTCCTCTTCATCCGGCGGCCTTGTCGGTGGAAAGAGAAGTGGGAACCAATCCATCTTGTTTTTTGTTACCTTTTTACTTCTTCAGCAACATTGACGAGGTGGTGGCGTCGATGGCGTGTTGGAATAAGCTCTCTCCAGTCTTTCCCTACCTGGACGACGTCTGATCTGGTGCCTATGAAGAACCTATGGGGGTTTGTGTCCCCAGATCTGTTGGTTCCCTTTAGGTCTTGGCAGTTCTTGTGTCTTTTAAGGAGAGCTTATGGCTGGCTATTGGTGCGACGACTTAAACATCTTCTTCTGTGTTGTTTTGTGGCTAGGGCCAGGTTATCCAACCCTCTGTGCTGATGTTGATGGATTCAAGCCTATTCTATGTGGGGTGATCCTCCAGCCGATACTGCTTTAGCGATTTTTAGACCTCGTCTTAAGGGGCGAGTGGCTATTGCGGTCTTCAAAGCCTGATGATGAGGGCATTCGCAGGTGTCGCCTTTCTGTTTTGTTGGTTTTTGGCAATTTTCAATCTTAGGCGGAGGAAAAAGAAGACTGGTATGATTTTTAATGTAACTTTATTGTGTACTAGTCGTTCTATGTTGGGAAAACACGGGTGGCACTTTTTGACAAATCCTAATTCCCTTTATGCAAGAGTATTGAAGGGGCGTTATTTCCCTGACATAGACTTCATGCATGCTACTACGCCCAAGTCAGCCTCGGCCACTTGGAAGGCGATCATGGCAGGGAGGGAAGCCCTACGCAGTGGCTTGATCTCCCGTGTAGGAGATGGCAGGACCATCGATGTGTGGACCGATAAATGGATTCCAGGTACAATATACATGTCACCTCTCTCTAGGCCACCGAACACTAGCATTGAGCGGGTGGCGGATCTCATTGATACAACCAATTGGTCTTGGAGACAGGAGGTGGTCAGGGATACTTTCATTGCTCCGGATTCCGAGGCCATTCTTAATATTCCCATTCGGCATGGAGGAGGTGATAATTTCCTTGCTTGGGCGTTCGAAAAATCTGGCACTACACTGTGAAGACGGCATACCATGCTCTTGTGACTCAGAAAGAGCGTTTGGCTCTAGAGGAAGGGACGGCTACCGGGACCTCAAATGATATGATCAATAGATGTGGAAAGCCTTGTGGAAATTGAATGCCATTCCAAAAGTGAGAGTTTTCCGGTGGAGAGTTCTTCGCGGGATTCTTCCAGATGAGGCCACTCTCAATCACCGACATATTGCAGAGATTCGTCGATGCAAAGTATGTCTAGCTATGGATGAGGATCTGAAACATGCGTTAACTCATTGCTCACATGCTAAGCGCTTCTGGGAGGAGGCATGTACATGGTTTGGAATTCGGCTTCCTCGTCTACATCCGGATTCGTGGGCTCGAGATATCATATGTGACCCACGATTTACTGATGATGATCGCGCTAAGATCACTACTATTATGTGGTCTATTTGGCATTCCAGGAATCGTATTAAGCACGGTGAAGAAGGGAGAGATCCCACGACGACGATAAGAGCTACGAAGGAGGCCATTGCGCTCCTTCTTCACTTGCCGCGCAAGGATGCGTTGGTATTGCCGGGCTTCGGGTGGCGGCCGCCTGATGATGGTTTTGTAAAAATCACCACCGATGGAGACCTCAATCTGGCAGATGGCAGGGGGGTGCGGGAGGTGTTGCTCGCTCTTCCTTGGTCCTTCTAGGTGCCTGGTGCAAGCCATACTTGGGGATCTCGGACCCCTTGATCATGGAGGGACTTTCTTTGTGAGATGGAGTTCGTTTTGCTTCTCTTCGAGGATTCTCGCATGTGATAATGGAAGTTGATTGCATGGAGTTGGTGACACTCTAGAACACTCACCATAATTCTCGTTCAATTGTGGCTCCTTTACTACTAGAGATAGGATAGCTAAGTGTTTATTTTACCTCTTTTGTAATACAACATGTAAGCAGGTCAGCAATCCTTCTGGCGCATTTGTGTGGAAAGCATGCTTGCACACTGAATGTGACCAACATCTGGCTTGACGAAACTCCCAGCTTCTTGGTGTCCAGCCTATTGGCTGATTGTCTCAAGAATGTGTTCATTTAATAAAGCTCTTTGATTTTCCCCTAAAAAATCCATTGTACTGGCCTTTGTATTCCTCAATATTAATCAGATCTAAGATGATCTTTGGGTGTCTTTATTCATAAAAAAACTGCATGCAAGCAGTAATTAAGCACTAGTCACATAACCACTTCCCGAATTTTGTCACAATCATACGGTTGCATCTTTGCCCCCCCCCCCCGCCCCTGCGTGCCACAAATCGTCTCTCCTTAGTTCCATGGATCAAGTGAGTTCTCTTTGCCCATTCTCACATGCTTTGCTTACTGAATTTTGATTAATCTTCTCATGATGGTAATTTTAGGATATGAGGTGGCTCGTATTTGTCTTGTTCCCTCAAACCCATGGCCAAAATTTTCAGCTTACATGGCCGTTGTTTTTCATAAAGGATGTGTTGCCTGACTTTAATAATAAAGCATATAGGAGCTAAGAGTCGCTGGTGGGGGAGGGATCAATCAATCCCCAAGTCCCTCGTGGGGGCGCTAGCCTATCTATTTTGGGGACTTTTTATAAAGACTAACATGTGGGCCCCACCTGCTATAGCAGTCAAAATAACTGTTCACTGTAACGGAATTGTCTTTTGTGCCATGTGATCTGATAAGTGCCCCGCATCTATCATAACCGCGATCAATTTTAAGCCAATCGATAATTAGTGCTTTTTTGAAAAAACTAGACAAAATCGATAGGTATCATGAAGAAAAAAATAAAGTGGTAGTTCTATAGAATTCTAATGCGAATTGTAGATAGTTATTTTTTTGCTATTTACTCTACTCCAAAAAGGTCATCTAAACGACTTCTCGCACCACTCACAACCTTCTAGCTAGTTGTCTAGATCTAGGTGGAAGTCTGAAGGACTCAATCCCAGTACACGAAGGTTGGTGATGAAATGATTAAGATGCGATTAGTCCTTTTGCCCACTCAAGGCATTCCAACGGCTACAGGAAAATCACCAATTTATAATAGGCCATTAGATGGGTTTCAATACTAAGAATACCATCAATGCATGATTTATTCCTAATTATACACAATGCCTTGGCTAAGGAGGCAAAGCCAAGCTGAGTGATATGCCAATACGGTCTCGAGTCCCCTAGACCAGCCGAAGGAAGGAGCAATGTTGGGGGGGGGGGGGGTAGTTTTATTGGGAAGGTTTCGTAGGATTCATGTACAAAGCTCTTAGGTGTAACATTTTTGTGAAGGAAGTCAGAAAAGCCAGCAGGTGCCCACCTACACCCGGTTGCCTCTCACATGACGCTCCGTAGAAACAGTGTGAGAGAATGCACCTAGGACGTGTTTGGTTGCTCATCGAGTTTTCACATTTCTGCCCAGCCAGGCTCTGTGGAGTCTGTCTCGATTGGGCCAAAACATGAACCATGTTCTGCAATCCGTTTTCCTACACGAACCGAGGTTGATGTTCTGCTCAATGGTGAAACTTATGTGTCACACACAAGTTACCAATATCAACGAGCCACCAGGTTATGTTCTTGTCTGTCTGCCAACTGGAAACTGCCTTGGGCAGTGTTGCAGTGAATGGACCAATGGGAGGCAATGATGGAGGGAAGCAAAAAAGTTAGACCAAGTCATTACGGGATTTAGGTCTCAACATGGGCGACGGTTTAGCAATAGGCTTGCTTTAGTGCTTTAATCCTTTGATGACCGGGGGGTAGTTTGATTGAGAAGGTATCGTAGGATTCCCGTGGGAAGACCATAGGTGCAACTTTTTCTCGAAGGAAGTCAGAGAAACTAGCACGTGCCAACCTACACCTGGTTGCCTCTCGCATGGCGCTGCACTTAAAATGCGTGAGGATTCACTTAGGGCGTGTTTGTTTGCGCCTCGAGTTTTCACTGCCCAGCCTGGGTCGGTGGAGTCTGTCTCGATTGGACCAAAACTTGAACCATGTTCTGCAATCTATTTGGCTACACCAACTTCAGTTGCTAATTATGTTATGCAAAATGGTGAAACTTATGATTCGCACGCAAGTGACATACTCAATGAGCCACCGGGTTATGCTATTGTCTACCAATTGGAAGCAGCTTCAGTCGGTATTGCAGGGAATGGACATAGGGGCAACGATGGAGGGATGCAAAAAAAAGTTAGAGCAAGTCATTAGAAGATTTTTGTCTCAACAGTAGGCTTGTTAAAACTGAGCTCTCGGTGTGTCATTTATGTACTGCTTTTATCGTTTGATTACTTTTTTTGCGGGTATCATTTGATTACTTTGTGGGACTTGTCAATCCAAGACATTGTAATAATTGGTTGTGAAATGCATTTTCTGATGCGGTGATCGGAAGACTTATTTTTTACCTGTCCAAAAATGTGTTTCTTTTTTACTCAAACAAATCAGACAAATAAAATTACATAATTAGCTGGATCCGCAAGATGGCACGGTATAGGAAACCAGCATAAAACCAGTCTTTTAGTTGTCTACGGTGGAAATAGTTTTGTGTTGTTCAAGTGTCCCTATGATTGCACCGTGGACTATTTCTTCTTCTGTATATAGCCAGATTCGGCTGGCACAACTGGCACTAAATGATGTAATAACAAGTGGATTCGGTTACCAATTTGTTGACCACTCAACATCAGGTTCTTTGTCCAAGTCATTAATACGGGGTTAGATGTATATGCACATAGAAGAACTAATTTCATAGTGTCCCGGCAAATAAAAAACTATTTTCAGAGTGAGACACCAAGTCGTACCCTAGAGAAGAAACATGGTTGAATGCTTCGTGGACATGTAATACGTCCGTATTGTTGCGCGCGTCAGTGTAGCTTTTCACGAGCCGCCTCTTGCATTATTCAAAAATTTCCAGCCGTTCAAGGATTTCCAGTGCCGCATGTGCATTTGACATTGTGCGTAAACCGTATTTTCTTCTACATGTAACCCTGCACCTCCCACTTCTGACTGTTTTTTTTTTTAAGAAAAACTTCTGACTGCTAATCTTTTGCCAGACGAGCTAACGACATTCTTTGCTTAACAAACAAAACCCGGATAATAAAAACCAGCAGCCACGACAATTTTGAAAGATGCGATTTTTTAGTGCTTGTTTCTCTGTCGGTTTTTGGTTTTTAATTCTCTTTCCTATTTCATTTTTTCTAAGTCAGAAATTTCAAAAATTGTTAGCATTTTTAGAAAATATTAAAAATATAAAAAAATAGTTTAGATTTTTAAAAATGTTTGTTTTTTGTCAGACTGTTTGCAAATGTCAAAATTTGTTTGCATTTCCAAAAACAATGTTCGGAAAATTCAAAAAATGTTCATATTTTCAAAAAAAAAATGTTAACATTTTTCAAAATGTTTGGAATTTCAAAATTTGTTCAAGTCTTAAATAATGTTTTCAATTTTCAAAACAGTTGCCATTGTTCAAAAAATGTGCTTTCAAAAATGGTTTGCCGGTTCAAAAATTATTCGATTATGAGTTTGTGGAAAGTTTAAATCAGGAATATTTGTTGACATTCTGAATAGTTCTTGAAAATATGATTTTTTTTACAAACCCAACCAATTTTTGAAAAATTCGAATATTTTTGTAATTTATGAACCAAAATTTAAAAACCTTATAACTCCCGCTGCTGACTGCTCGTCGCTAGCCACATGAACTAATAAGCTTCAGTGTCTAACTAGGAAATGCGGATTACAAGAACTATCCCTCAGCGACTGGTTTACTATAGCAACCGGTCGTTTTCTCATTATTTCTTTTTTCCCTTTACTTTGTTTTTGTTTCTTTTCAAAAAATGCTCGTGCTTCTAAAAGTTGTTCAAATTTTCAAAAATGGTTCGCCTTTCCAAAATTTTGTTCAAAAATATAGATATTCATGTTTTTAAAAATTATACTAAAATTTTAAAAAAAGTGTCTTTAAAGATTGCTCAGAATGTCAAAACCATGTCCATTTTTCTCGACATCCTTGAAATGGCCTCAAAAAACATTATGTGGCCTTGTATGACCAGTTCAAGGCACCATGCGAAGTTTCTTGGATTTTCGACAAGTTCTGCATTTCCTGCAGTTTTCCTGATGAAAAAGACTGATAAACAGTCAAATGTGTCGCAACGTGCAAACAGTGTCAGAATTCGTCAAACCTACCATGGATGCATACCATGGGCATGCCCAGCTGCTTGCAAAGTTGGGGTTATTCCTGAGATTGATTAAAAACCATATTAAACGGAGAGTGTTCGGATAGGCTAGAAGGCTCCGTTTCGGAGCACATTATTTCTCTACCTCCCTTATATGTCCCTAATTTTTTGCATGGCCTTGTATGACCAATTTAAGGCAACATGTCAAGTTGTTTGGGTTTTTAACAAGTTTTGCATTTTCTGAAATTTTCTTGGTTAAAATAGGACGATAAATGGTCGAAGGTGTCGCAACTTGCATATGGTCTCAGAAGTCATCTGACCCCGACATAGATGCCTAACATGGCATGCCCACCTGCTTACAAAAGTTGGGGTTAGTCGTAAGATTGTTTAAAAAATGCCATGTTCAATGGAGAGTGTTCAGGTAGGTTTGAAGGATTCGTTTGGGAGCACCTCATCTCTTGACATCCCTTAAATGACCCTAATTTTTTTCATGACCTTGTATGACCAATTCAATGCATCATTCCAAATTGTTTAGGTTTTTGACAAGTTTTATGTCTTCTGGAGTTTTCTTCGTTAAAAAGGACCGATAAATAGTCGGATGTGTCGCAACTTGCATAGAAAGGCAAAGTTGTTCATACCAGGAGTCGATGCCTGCCATGAGCATGCACACCTGCTTGCAAAAATTGGATTCATTTGAGGGATGTCAAAATATAGACATGTTCAAAAGAGGGTGTTCGAGTAGGCTAGAAGGGTTCGTTTGGAAGCGTGTTGATTTCGATGTCCGTCAAATGGCCTCAAAAAATGTGTCCACCATATTCCATGACCCATTCACGGCATCATGCCAAGTTATTTTGATTTCTTATTTTTTTTTCATTTTTCAAAGTTTTTTCTCGGTGAAAAAGGGCCGGTAAATGGCCAGACGTGTCACAACATGCAAACGGTGTCAAAAGTTATTCAAACATGGCATGAATGCCTCATATGACCATGCCAGACTGCTTTAAGAAGTTGGCGTCATTTATCCATAGTCAAAAAAGCCACCAGTTTAGAGGAGTGTGCCACACTACGCGAGACAGGTTCATTAGTGAGAATGTGGTTTTTTCTAATTTGAATGCTTCTATTGTTTGCAATCAACATGAACATTTTCTTGTGTTCTAACCATTTTTCAAAATTTATCAAAAAAATTGGAATTTTAAATTGTGTATGAAAATTTTATAAACTTGAACACTTTTTCAAAAAAAAATAACAAATTCCATGAAAATTTTGAACAGAAGTTGCAAACCGCATAATTTTATGTAATCTATTAAACAAATTGAAACACTAACATTTCTTAAATTTGTGAACTAAAAATTTGAAACAGGAACATTTTTTGAAATTCTGGAGCATTTTTGTAATAGTAAAGAATATTTAAAAACAAAAACATTTTTTGGTATTCCAAAAATATGTCGAATTTTGAACAGTTTTTTAAAAGAATAATAATGTTTAAAAAGGATAAAATGAATTAACAAAAAAAATAGAAAAATGAAAAAATAGAAAAGAAAAAAACACTTAGGCCCAACTCAAGGTGGGCATAAAACCGACGAACCGATACCGAAACCGAAAATACTGAATTTTAAGTTTGTAATATTAGCATAGGAAAATGCAGTTTATACCTCTACTAACCGAATGTAAATCGGTCAGTTTACCCTTTAGTATGCTTAACTGAAAAAAAACAAGTGTACATCTGGCCACACACGAAGAAGCTTCCTCGAAACAGGCTTTCACCCCGCTTTATAAATAAAGCAACCACCGAATAAAGTACACGACCGAACGATATAAGACGATGAGGTAGCCTTCATACAATGCCGATCCCAAGATAACTGGATCACGCAGAACGCACGCGACTACGCTACCAAAAGAAAGCATTGGAAAAACTGAGTACAATGCCGCACAACGCCCTAAAGACCCTAGCTCCACGACAACGCCCCCAGGAGGGTAAACGGCGCAAAAGCGTCGCCACTGCCGAGTCCAAAGGGACAAGGGTCTTCAGCCGGAGCACCGGCACGAAGAGGAGCACCACGATGACGTCTTCAGGAATAAAGCGGCGCTCGCGGGCATCACCGTCGTCGGCGACAAAGCGCCGAGCTTTCGCTCGGCAGCTCCTTCGTGCCACCACGAGGTCTTCACGACAAGCGCGATGAGTGCAGCTTCCCAGGTCCGTATCGGAGCGACACCACTGCCAAAGACAGGGAGCGCCTGAGCCACCCACCGCTACCCTCCTGTCGTCCACACGACCATGAGGGAAAGCCACCATCATCGACATAGTGCATGTCGGTGTCAAAACCGGCGGATCTCGGGTAGGGGGCCCGAACTGTGCGTCTAAGGTCGATGGTAACAGGAGACAGGGGACACGATGTTTACCCAGATTCGGGCCCTCTTGATGGAGGTAATACCCTACTTCCTGCTTGATTGATCTTGATGAATATGAGGATTACAAGAGTTGATCTACCACGAGATCGTAATGGCTAAACCCTAGATGTCTAGCATGTATGATTATGATTGCCTCTACGGACTAAACCCTCCGGTTTATATAGACAAGGGAGGGGACCAGGGTTGTACAAAGTCGGTTACAGAGAAAGGAATCTTCATATCCGAACGCCAAGCTTGCCATCCACACAAAGGAGAGTCCTATCTGGACACGGGAGAGAGTCTTTTGTCTTGTATCTTCACGGCCCATCAGTTCGGCCCATGTCACATAGGCCGGACGCCCGAGGACACCTTAATCCAGGACTCCCTTAGTAGCCCCTGAACCGGGCTTCAATGCCGATGTGTCCGGCGCGCGGATTGTCTTCGGCATTGCAAGGCGGGTTCCTCCTCCGAATACTCCAAAGCAGCTCTCGAACACAGAGAATGTGTCCGGCTCTGTAAAACAAACACCACACACACGCGTAGAGAGTATAAATATTTCACGAGTCCAATCCACTGACAACCTTTGTAGTGTGACATCACGTCGCCGCCGGGTCATTATTTCGAACCATATTTTAGCCTTCCGCTCCATGTTTCAAGATGCGGTTTTATCGGCACGTCTTGTCGAAGGAGAGATCGTGTCCCCATATTATGGGACTTTCATCAATACGGGCGTGGGTAATCCAACCGCTCTGTTGGCACAATTCCTTGGGAATAGGCAAGTTTCAAGGCTTACGAGGAGGCGTTCGATATTCATCGCCTTTATAAAGGGGGCACAGACCCGTCTTTTCCCTCTGCGCCTTCCTCAACCTTTCCAACCTCGAGCTCCAGCACCCAGGTTTCAACTTAATCGCTCCAAGCCTCCCAGCCATGTCCGGACCCAGCCCTCAAGCCCGATGGGTGGCATCCTCTGTCACAGAGGAGGATATCGTGAAGATCCGGGCGGCAAGGTACCTGACCGCGGAAATCCTCCACAGGCTCCCTGCTAAGGGGCAGGTTATTCCTTCACCCAGATCTGGTGAGAGAGTCGTATTCATCTCCCACTTCCTCCGGGGGCTAGGATTCGCTCTCCACCCCTTCGTTCGTGGCCTCATGTTCTATTATGGGCTTGATTTTCATGATCTAGCTCCGGACTCCTTCCTTCACACCTCGGCGCTCATCGTCATGTGCGAGGCATTTCTCCGCATTCCCCCACACTTCGGCTTATGGATCAAGACCTTTAATGTGAAGCCGAAGGTAGTGGACAAGGAGCAAGCAGAGTGTGGCGGCGCTATGGTGAGCAAGCTCGCCAATATTCCTTGGCCAAAAGGCTCCTTCACAGAAACTTCCAACCTATGGCAGCGGGAGTGGTTTTACATCACTGAACCCCGCGGTACCAAGTGGGCAGCGACACCTGCGTTCCGATCTGGCCCTCCATTATGACTCGCATCCTGGATTAATAAGGGGCTGGATTGGGGATCAATTGACGAAGTGTAGACGCTACAAAGCCGTATCCGGAGTCTCCTTGAAAAGGACACCGGCCTCATCAACATGATCCAGGAAATGCTAGTCCGCCAGATCCTGTCGTGCCAGCGACGGCCTCTCCGCCTATGGGAGTTCAATCCGGAAGGACCACGGACCCTTTAGTACTTCTTCGACACAATGCACAGAGGGATGTGGAAGTTATTCTTCGGACCCAAAAACAGTGGCCGGATACAACCGAGGACATCGGCCTCGACTGCAACCATCCGGATACCTCGGTAAGCACTCGACTCCCGAACACAGCTTAGTTGATTATCCCGTAACAATATACTGAGAAACCTGTCTCCGACCAGGGCTGGATAAAAAAGGCTGAACGAATTAGGTGTCCGGCTCCACTCCCCGAAGACTCGGTTGATCCTGTGTTGACAAGGATGCTGGTCCCGACACCGTGTCAAGTGCCGGTGAAGGAGGTCAAGGAGGAGAGCAGAAAAGCCAAAGGTGGCCTCCACTCGAAAGGTACACCGGACGCTATGTCCGGGGAGATCGGAACTCCCTCTTCTGAAGACGAAGGGGAAGAAGAAGTTGATATCTATTTTCTCCACGGGAAGAAAAGGAGTGCCTCCAAAGATTTGAGGGTGGAGGCTCCCAAGAGAGGGAAGGTGTCCCCGTCAGCCGGTTCGAAAGATGATGCTGCACAGTTCCTCTGCAAGGACAAGCCTTTAGCCGAATCGTCAGTGAACAGGGGTGTTTTTAGACATATCCCGTTCTTTTCCAGGTCACAAGGGTAACATCTTAAATACATGTTTGTAGTCCGGCCCGCAGTCTTCCTCACCAGTCCTCCTCCTCGGGTGACCTACTTCCGGGGATGATGGAGAGCGAGACGCCTCCACAGGTTTCCTCGCCCTTTAGGGCGGACGACTTCGAGGTGTCATCCTGGAGGGTCTCCCCCGATCACCAAGTGGCGCGGGGGGTAATGAATACAGCGCCTGAAGGTGATACTTCGGTCGCCAAGGATCCGCGGTATGCAGCCCCTACGGGGGCCAACAGTAAAGGCCCCGGACTACCCAGTTTACAGCCGAAGACGACTCTAGGGTCGAGTAAATATATCCCTTCAAAGGGAGTTCGTACTCCGGCAGCCGCTTCCAGGAATCCGGAAGCGCCGGATACATTAATGGGCATGTTGCAGAATGCGTCCATCTCAGAGGAACATCGTACCTTAATGGGTACGGTAGTTGAGAGGATTCTATCCGCGAGAAGCGGATTGAATGAAGCCTTTACAGGCCTACTAAGAGGCTTCGAGGTATGCAATGTAATATCTTAACCACTCTTTACATGCATAATGCGCCTGTGTATAGATAGTAGCCCCTGAGACTCTGTTCGACTTCCACAGGGATGCGATCATAGGATCAAAAAGATATGCTCAGGAAATGACATGATTGATTTGAAAACAGGCTGTTATGTCAATGGCGACTGCCCCTGCTGCGGAAGTTGCAGATTTACAGCAAAAACTTGAGTCAGCGGACGAGGACATTACTCTTATTAACAGGCGGCTCGACGAGGCGCAAGGTATTTTTTTTGTGGCAGTCAGCTTATGAATGTATAATAATATGAGCACGAAGCTGAGAATTATATACTGGGACATGCATAATTGCAGATGGTGCTGCTGCGGTTGAGACCCTTTGGGCCGAACTTGCCCGGGCCAAGGAGCAAGCCAGAGTGAGCAATGCGGCTGTCAAAACGCAGCTGCTGATTTAAAGGCCGAACAGGCCACTCGGCGCCAGTGCGAGGAGAGAATATCTACCATGGCGCGAGAGCTAAAGGATGCCACTGCCCAATGCAAATCACTCAAAAAGGATAACAAAGCCAAGATGGCCGATCTCGACAAGGCCTTACAAGAGGCGCGAGAGGCACGATCCGAATCAAGAGCGGCTCGGGAAGAGATTCGGCAAGCTGGGGAGATAGCGGTTGGTAAGCCCTTTCTTATACAGACTAAATTCGGCGATCCGAAGTATGCCCCGCTGAATCAAGTGTGGTGTTCTCCAGACTCATTCTTGGACCTACCGAAGAGTGTCGTCGATGCGGCGCAGTTTTACCAAGCGCAAGACGAACGTGCAGTGGAGAAGCTTTTCTGGTCACAGTTTGACGGGCCAAAGTGTCTGCCGTTGCTGAACGAACAAATGGCCCACAGTGGGCCGAGCTCCACAAGGTGTCCGGAGCTGCCATGGAGGAAGTCGTGGTCCGACTATGGCCAACTGAGCCAATTCCGGACAGTTATTTCAGTTTGGTCCAGTGGCTTGTTGACGCAGTGTCGCGTATCGACGCTGTTAAGCGGACGGCGTGCATTGAAGGTGCACGGATGGCCTTTGCCCGCGTCAAGACGTACTGGGCAAAAATGAAGGCCACCGATATTGCAGCAAACAGTCCACCCGAGGGCAAGGACCATCGCGCGCCGGAGCAATATTTTGAGGATGACCTAGAGGGCGCCCGCTTGATAGAGAGTCAATGCTCGAAAGATATTATGTTCGAGTAAATGTAACAGAAGTGTGATAACAATATTATGATATATTAAGGTTGTGTTATGTTTATGCATGTTGCCTGAAACGCATTTCCTCGTGTGCGGCCGTTTTTTTATAATCTGAAAGTTTGCCAATCGTCGGCTTCAGCCCCCTCGCACATAATGCGGGGGTGTTCGGAATAGCAACTGCATGCTTGACCCAACGTCTTGGTCCGTTAAGGAGGTGTCAGTGCGGCGAACTAGGCAATCGGACTATAGGGCTTTAACACCTTCACTTAGCCATAGGAGTTTGACGGTGGGTCTACGATATAGCCCCTTGTATGTACGCGGTTATCCGAATACGTCTGCGCTACATAGGTGACCGGAAGAACGGTCCTTCGTGTAATATGGAAGAAATCGCAAAAGATTCTAATAAGTCAACGAGTGGTTGACCAGCTTTCGCCGCATCATGACAGTCAGTTTTCGGCTTTCTTTACTGAGGTGCTTAACCAGGTGAATCAGAAACACAATCGCAGTAGTTCTCCCTTTACTACCCTAGCCGATAGGGCGGAACGTAAGGTAGTAAGCACAGGAGCCGGGCGACCCAACTATTGACCAAACACATGATTCGGAACTGATGCATATAAGGCCAAACTCATGACGCCGAATTATGCTATAAAGCTGTTCAGACTTTTCGGCAACACATATGTTGCCGTATCGAGCCCCTGGCGATTTGAGCCGAGGTGCGCGTGTGAAACAACCGGAGAAGAAAAATTCAGTTCTGGAAAAAGTAAATACTGAATACGGATTTATGTTCACTGGAATCTGATTTATATGTCAAACGCAATTATACAGATTACACCACCCCTACCCAGGCTATTTGACATGCCAGGGGTCGAAGGCTGGGGAAAAAGGCACTTTACAGGTTTGAAATAAAGTGTGCGGTCTACAAAAAATTATTTGGACCTCCTGTCGCACGTCTGCGCTGCCTTTGCCTCAGCTAAAAGCTTCCTTGACAGGAATAGCCGTTGGTTATTTATACGAAGCCGATGTCGGATCACGGGTTCTGGCAAAACCCTCAAGGTTCGAACACTGGGGTGCGCGTGAAGATTTCCTCCCTACCGATCCACGTCCTAGCTCGCTAAGATCTTGCGGACAAACTCGACGAACTCACAACACAAAGACACAAGATTTATACTGCTTCGGGCCACCGTTGTGGTGTAATACCCTACTCCAGTGTGGTGGTGGTGGATTGCCTCTTGGGCTGATGATGAACAGTATAAAGGGAAGAACAGCCTCCTGAGGTTGAGGTGTTCTTGTGCTTGGCGAACTTGTGTCAGTGAGATGCCTCTCAATGAGTTGTTTTTGAGATGTCCTCTACTGCGGTGGCTAGTTCTACTTATATAGGACCTGGTCCTCTCCCCAAATATTGAGCGGGAAGGGAGCCAACAACGGCCAATTTGAAAGGGGACAGCTAGTACAGCTTATCCTGACAAAAGCGGTCTTCGCCTGCGAAAGGCTATGGTGGTGACGCCGTCTTGGGCTCCATGGTGACCTCCGTCCTGCTGTCCTGCTGGTCTTGGTCTCGTTGCACTGATATGGAAACCTTTGCTTGATGCCTCGGTACTCCACGCCTGCGCTTGCCTCCTTAGCACCAAAGAGGAAACAAGGACGTTGCGCGCGCTGGCGCCCGCCTGGTCTTGATCGTCATGGCTCACGTCACGAGAGCCTCGTGAGGTTTGCCCTGCCTTGATTTCTCCGCTCCTCGCGAGGCAGCCTGGTGAGGCCGCTCCTGAGGAGGTCTTGTGTCATCCGCCTCGTGAGGCTTGGCCCTCGCGAGGGTCTTGAATGCCTTGTCGACGAAGATGGGCCGTACAGGCCCGCTAGCTCAGCCACGCCGCGGGCCGCAGGCAGGCAAGTCTGGGGACCCCCGTTCCCAGAACGCCGACAGCCGAACTCAGAAAGAGTCCTTGTAAGTCCGTAGGATGAACAGATTTTGATTCACCTGTAGTAAAAGATAAAAAATAGTTAGAAAAAAGAAGAAGGCTAGAGGAATGCGAACCATATTGTAAGCCTGTCCGTATTGTGCCTCCGCCGATGACCAAGGTATTTTAAGTGCATAATGATGTATGCGCGATACAAACTTCGCGAGTATATGAGGCGAATGACGGAGGCCGAACTGCTAATCTAGCTCTGAAATTGACCGGTCCTGTCTAGTAGAGGCCAGCGGCTTAATGGCCGATGAGATACGCGGCTTAATGGGGCTGCTTTGTACTTCGGCTGCGATAGCCGCAATATGCTCCTCTGTACGAAGGGAGTGTTCCATATTTCCGTCTATCGTGATGACGCCTCATGGACCGGGCATCTTAAGCTTTAGATAGGCGTAGTATGGGACCGCATTAAAACGAGCAAAAGCAGTCCGTCCGAACAGTGCATGATAGCCACTGCGGAATGGGACAATATCGAAGATCAAGTCTTTGCTTCGAAAGTTGTACAGCGAGCCGAAGACAACTTCCAATGTAATTGGGCCTATGTAGTGGGCCTCTACGCCAGGTATTACTCCCTTGAAGGTAGTTGTGGTGGGCTTGATTCGCGAAGGATCAATGCCCATCTTGCGGACAGTGTCTTGGTAGAGTAGATTAAGGCTACTGCCACCGTCCAAGAGGACTCTCGTAAGATGGAACCCGTCGATAATTGGGTCGAGGACCAGAGCTGCCGAACCTCCGTGACGGATACTGGTTGGGTGGTCCCTGCGATCAAAAGTGATCGGGTAGCCCACCCATGGGTTAAATTTTGGGGCGACCGGCTCTATGGCATAGACGTCCCGCAGTGCGCGCTTGCACTCCCTTTTAGGGATGTGTGTCACATATATCATGTTTACTGTTTTTATTTCAGGGGGAAATTGCTTCTGTCCCCCGGCGTTCGGTTGGCGAGTCTCCTCGTCATCGCTGTCACTGGGCGGCCCCTTCCCCTTGTGTTCGGCGTTGAGCTTGCCGGCCTGTTTATAGACCCAACAGCTTCTGTTGGTATGGTTGGCTGGTTTGTCGGGGGTGCCATGGATCCGGCAGGGCCGGTCCAGTATTTTGTCTAGACTGGATGGTCCGTCTCTGTTTGCCTTGAATGGCTTCTTCCATTGACCGGATTTGGGGCCGCTGAATCCGGCGTTGACCATCGTGTCTTGCGTTCCTTCATTATTGTTTTGACGCTTGTGTTTATTGCATCATGGCTTGCCGTTGCCATCTCGGGCTTCAGAAGTGCCCGGATCGCTGGTGCTATTGCTTCGACGAGCCAGCCAGCTATCTTCTCCCGCACAAAAGCGGGTCATTAGCGCGGTGAGGGCTGCCATGGATTTTGGTTTTTCCCGGCCAAGGTGGCGGGCGAGCCACTCATCTCGGATGCTATGCTTAAAGGCCGCCAGGGCTTCGGCGTCTGGACAATCAACAATTTGGTTCTTTTTAATTAAGAACCTAATCCAGAGCTTCCTGGCTGACTCTCCGGGCTGTTGAACTATGTGACTTAAGTCGTCGACATCCGGAGGTCAGACATATGTGCCTTGGAAGTTATCGCGGAAGGCGTCTTCCAAGTTCTCCCAGCTACCAATGGAGTTTTCAGGCAGACTGTTGAACCAGTGCCGAGCTGGTCCCTTAAGTTTTAGCGGGAGGTATTTGATGGCATGTAGATCGTCACCGCGGGCCATATGAATATGGAGAAGAAAATCTTCAATCCATACCTCGGGGTCTGTTGTCCCATCATATGATTCGATGTTCATGGGTTTAAACCCTTCTGGGAATTCATGATCCATTACTGCATCAGTGAAGCAAAGGGGGTGTGCGACGCCTCTATATCGGGCCAAGTCACAACGTAGCTCGGATGGAGTCCGTCTGCGGTTTTCGGCCCGGGCGTGATTATGGTTTTCACGTTCGGCTAGATAGCCGTCGTCGCGCGTCGGGGCACGTCCCCGCAATCCGTAGATTGATTTGGTCTGACATGCTCTATTGTCCAGGTCCTGCCGTAGGTCATATGTATATCTTCGAGCTGTTGTATCTTTTCCCTTACGGGGAGGTAGTACGGGCTAGTGTTCGGCTTGAGTTGCCGTTTTGTCCCGGCCCCGAGGTGGTCGGTTAGCCGCATTACGTGCTGATGGTACGGGCTCAAGTGCCTCGTCATCGAATTGAGGTAGCAATTTGCGCTTCGGGTAACTTTTAGTTGGGTGCTCGAGGCCATATTCCTTGGCTGCCAGGACATTAGTCCATCTATAGTTGAGCAGATCTTGATCAGCCTGGAGTTGCTGCTGCTTCTTTTTCAGGCTCCTTGCAGTGGCAATTAGCCGACGCTTCAAGCGCTCCTGCTCGAGAGGTTCCTCAGGCACGATAAAGTCTTCGTCGCCGAGGCTCACCTCGTCCTCGGAGAGCGGAAGATAATTACTGTCCTCCGAGTCTTCGTTTATGGCCTGTTCATCAGGGCTAGCATGCCCATCTTCCCGGTCGTCCTGCTCGGAGGTTGGCTCAACAGGGTCTTCATTGTCTTCGGCATCGTCTAGAGTATTGTTTTCTCCTGTGCTGATATTGCTGTCTTTTCCACGGCGTGACTTAGCGCGGCGCCGCTGTCGTTGGCGCTTTGGCTGTATCTCAGGAGGTTTATCCTCGACTGGGTTTTCCTTGCCATCGCCGTTATTCTCTGTGGGTGTGTCCACCATGTACACGTCATACGAGGATGTGGCTGTCCAGCGTCCGGTCCTGCTCTTCTCCAGCATCGTCGTCCATACCGTTGATGTCTTCGGAGCCGTATTTGAGCATGTCGGTTAAGTTCTCGACAGTGGATATGAAGTGGATGGTGGGTGGGATGTAAAATTCCCTGCTCTCAGCCCCTAGTCCGGGCTGGGCGTAGTTCGGACGTTCCTCCTCTGTAATGACGAGGGATCGCATCAAATCCAGAGCCTTGCTTAAAGGCGGGGTTTTGCCAGGGAGAAGGAGATCCGTGGAGCACGACGGGAAGGGAACTCCTTGGCCAAGCTCACACGATGCTGACTCCAAGAGTTCACAGCCAGTGTCCGGAGGAGAGTCCGGCTTCACGATGGTTGCCAGCGACACTACTTCCTCCGGCCCTCCCGTACTGGGTTTGGTGGCCGCAGATAGTCCGGCGGGCTTAGTAATCCCGTCTTTGGACATGGAGGCGCGCTCCGGATCTAAAGCCAGAGCGGAGGTTGGGGTCGTGAACCCTTGGAAGATCTAGTCTCCTTGGGTATCAGCGACATAATCCAGATTTCCAAAACTAATCTGGTGACCTGGGGCGTAGCTGTTGATCTACTCTAGATGGCCACGCGAGTTGGCCCGCAGGGTGAAGCCGCCAAATACAAAGAGCCGGCTGGGAGAAAATCCTCCTGCAGGGCAGCATTGTTGTAGATGACTGATGGAGCCATTGAACCCTCTAGCGATGACACAGAGGAACTCTCAATGAAAGCACCAATGTCAGTGTCAAAACCGGCGGATCTCGGGTAGGGGGTCCCGAACTGTGCGTCTAAGGTCGATGGTAACAGGAGACAGGGGACACGATGTTTACCCAGGTTCGGGCCCTCTTGATGGTGGTAATACCCTACTTCCTCCTTGATTGATCTTGATGAATATGAGGATTACAAGAGTTGATCTACCATGAGATCGTAATGGCTAAACCCTAGATGTCTAGCCTGTATGATTATGATTGCCTCTACGGACTAAACCCTCCGGTATATATAGACACAGGAGGGGACCAGGGTGGTACAAAGTCGGTTATAGAGAAAGGAATCTTCATATCCGAATGCCAAGCTTGCCATCCACACAAAGGAGAGTCCTATCCGGACACGGGAGAGAGTCTTCTGTCTTGTATCTTCACGGCCCATCAGTCCAGCCCATGTCACATAGGCCGGACACCCGAGGACCCCTTAATCCAGGACTCCCCCAGTGCCCGCCGGTGAGCCAGCCATGCGGACCGCCATCCGGAGTGACCGCTCCAGCATCCATGTCCAAGCCACCACCATCAGTCCACATCGAAGCACCAACCACGGAAGAAGGAGAGAAAGGTGACTCCTTTCACTCCTAGCCTCGCATCAGTCACGAGATTTGGTTCAATGCCCCCACTGTAGGGGGTGTCCACACCTGTGTCCCCAGCCAGTCCCGGTAGACCGGGAGGGTGATACCTCTCCAACGTATCTATTATTTTTTATTGTTCATGCTATTATAGTATCAATCTTGAATGCTTATATGAAACTACATATCCTTTTTTGGGACAAACCTATTAACCTAGTGCCCAGTGCCAGTTATTGTTTTTTTGCTTCTTTTTGGCTTTTCAGGAAATCAGTACCAAATAGAGTCCAAACACTACGAAACTTTTTGATAATTTTTTCTGGACCAAGAGAGACATTTGAAGGTTCGTAAGAAGACCAGCTGAGTCATGAGGGAGCGACAAGCTCTAGGGGCGCGACCAGGGGGGTCAGGCACGCCCCGTGAGCTTGTGGGCCCCTCATGGCACATCTTGACCTAATTTCGCCTCTATAAATTCTCAATACACCAGAGAACCACCCGAAACACTTTTTCCGCCATCGCAAGTCTCTGTTCTTCCACGATCCCATCTGGAGGCCTTTTCCGGTACTCTGCCGAAGAGGGAATCGATCACGGAGGGTTTCTACATCATCCTTGTTGCCCTACCGCATGAGTAGTTCACCACAGACCTACGGGTCCATAGCTAGTAGCTAGATGGCTTCTTCTCTCTCTCTGATCTTCAATACCATGTTCTCCTCGATCTTCTTGGAGTTCTATCCGATGTAATTCTTTTTGCGGTGTGTTTGTTGGGATCCGATGAATTGTGGGTTTATGATCTGAATATTTATGAATATTAACTGAGTCTTCTCTGAACTCTTTTATGCATGATTGTTATAGCTTTGTATTTCTCTCCGGTCTATCCATTTGGTTTGGCCAACTATATTGATTTCTGTTGCAATGGATAGGTTCTTTGTGATGGTTTCAATCTTGTAGTGCTCCATCCCGGTCACAACAAGGGAAAGGACACATATTTGTATTGTTGCCATTAAGGATAAAAAGATGGGGTTTATTCATATTGCTTGGATTTGCTTTGTCTACATCATGTCATCTTTTTAAGGCGTTACTTTGTTTTATACTTAATACCCTAGATGCATGCCGGATAGCGGTCGATGGGTGTAGTAATAGTAGTATATGCAGGCAGGAGTCGGTCTACTTGTCTCGGATGTGATGCATATATACATGATCATTGCCTTAAATGTCGTCATAACTATGCGCTTTTTATCAATTGCCCAACAGTAGTTTGTTTACCCACTGTATGCTTTGTGTTCGAGAGAGAAGCCTCTAGTGAAAACTATGGCCCCTGGGTCTACTTTTATCAGATATAAAATCCAAAAATACCTTGCTACACTTTTTATATTTTATTTTATCTATCTAGCACTACGAGATTTGATCCTTGCTAATTGCCGTCAAGGGGATTGACAACCCCTTTGGTCGTGTTGGGTGCAAGTATTTGTTTTTGTGTGTGCAAGTGTCGCTAACGTGGTTCTGTGTAATTCTCCTACTGGATTGATAACCTTGGTTCTTAACTGAGGGAAACACTTATCTCTATTGTACTGCTTTATCCTCTCCTCTTCGAGAAAATCCCAACGCATCTCACAAGTAGCAGCAAGAATTTCTGGCGCCGTTGCCGGGGAGACATACCAAAACCTATAGCCTCGGTTGATAAACTAAAGCTTAATCAAGCCAAGTAAATTGATTTCATGGATGAACTAAATCGGTTTTAAAGGGGGTAATAGCCAAGCTCTGAACAATTCAATATTAATCCAAAATTTCCATCAAGCAAATGTGAAAAGCAATTTAAATATATGGACTAAATATTTTTACTACATGAGGGGATAAGCAATGCAAACCTTGTCTCATGGTCATGAATATTCGCTAGTTAATTTCTTTTAGTTTGTGCATATCAAATCTTGTAGTTCCAAAGGTATGGAATAGTTTAATATTGAAACAAAAGCCATGGATTAAGTAATGAGTGTGAGAGATAAAAGTGACATAACCATTTGTCCTTGCCTCATTACCTATTTTCATGGCTATGCGGCCAGCCGATCGGTCGTGCATTCGCGCAAGGTGTGGATCACCTCGCCCTCACCCTCTCCAGGAATTCAGAACTTTGATTTGAAGATGCAAGTAATGTATCAAGAACTGCACTAGACGCCCCCTCCCCCCCCCTAGGCGTTGATCGGCAGCTAGCAGCCAATAAACAGAGCGACAACCTGACCTATGCAGCTTATTGCGAGACATAGCTTTGGCTCGCCTCTTGCGCAGTGTTACTAGGCCAACCCAATCTTGTGCCCGCGACACGAGTTTTTTATGTGCCTTTCTTATCGGGATTTTCACTATTCTAGCGATTTTCTCTAGTTTTCTTTGTTTTCCTTTTTATTTGTTTGGTTTTCTTTGTTTCCTTCTTCGTTTTCACCAGTTTTCTTTCGGGGCTTTATTCAACAAATGTCTATATTTTTATATACATCAGGAACATTTCATATACATTGTTAACATTTTGAAATACATGATTAACATTTTGTCAAATATATGTTTAGATGTCTACTTTTCTCATAGACATTACACATTTTTCGTATACCTCAAAATATTTTTTTATACATGTTTAACATTTTTCACATCCATATTTTAAGATTTTGGTAAATACATGTTTTGAGCATTTATTTGGAACACATGTTATAAATTTTTCAATAGACGTTGAATTTTTTTGTGAATCATACGAAACAATTTTCTTGATCTATGTGAATATTTTTGAATTGTAAAAACATTTTTTAAAATTCCACAAACATAATTCTTTCAAAAATGTCAACATTCTTAAATCTAAGGTACATTTTTTAATGGTTTGAACTATAATTTTGAATTACATGAACATTTTTTTACATTCCATAAAAATGTCATTTACATTTTCTTGAAAAGTGTGCACATTTTTAAAATGTCGGAACAGTTTTTTGAATGATATCATAATTTTAGAAATTAGACGATAATTTTAACATTGCTTTAACATTTTTTAAATTTTAGGTGATCATTTAAGAATTTAAAATACATTAAGTTTCTCAAAATATATGTATTTATAATATTTCTGCAATATAAATAGAAATAAATAATGAAGAAAACAAATGAAAAGTGGTGTACATGTACCTGTGATATTATGAGCCGCCCTATTCATAGAATCCTTGAGGAGAGACATGATTGTGTCTAGCTGCTGGCGAGGCTAGGCATGGTTGTGCCTCGCTGCGGGTGAAACATGACCTTCTCTTTTTGAAGGGTAAACCAAGTTCTTATTCGTCAAAAACCACAGTCTGTGGGATATAGTTCAAGTCATGAGGTTGGCCAAGCCAGACATGATGCCCCTGACCTAGAGAAGAGAGAGAACTTGGCTAAAATTTGAGCATCCGAATTGGAAGCACGATCTTCGAAAGTAAAATTACATTGAAATACAACTGCTCGAAGTCTAACCTCGCTAATGATAGCCTCGTAGTTGACTCAGATGCCCTTGTTGGTATCATCAATCACTTTCTTTGTGTTTGATGCGATGACAAAATGTTGGATGTGGAGATCTTCGGCTAGTGCAATTGCCTCCCGGCACGCAAGCGCCTCTAGTGTTGGTGGATCATCAACTCCCGCTATTATGAGTACAGAACTACCCAAGTATGCATCGGTACGGTCACTACTGCAGGTTGCTGCTAACGCGACACTACGATCAGAGACCCTTCGACGAAACTGTGTGCGATGCCATAATCGCAAACGGTGGTGTAAAATAACCGTAAAAAAATGTGCAAAATGTTTGCGATGGAGGATGCATCAAACACGGTTCAGATTTTAGTTGTGTGTGTGATGCAGGGCATACGGTTCAGCTCAATTAACTGTTTGCGATGAGGAGGAACAAAAGAAACGGGCAGCCAGATGAAGGTGTGTGCGATGTACAGCATACGGTTCACTCGGATGAACTGTTTGTGATTAGGCAACACAAAAGAAACGGTCAGCCCGACCAAGGTGTGTGCGATGTACAGCATACGGTTCACTCGGATGAACTGTTTGTGATTAGGAAAGAGAACAGAAACGGTTCAATATAACAAAATGTGTGTGATACGCGGCAAACAGGTCTGTAATCAGAAATGTGTGCGAAGACCGATAATAACACAGACGACTGCTTCTAATAAGACGTATGTGATATGCTTTGTCTACACAACATCTATTGGCCATTGTGGGACAGGCGGTCATCCGGATACGCCATAAGGATGCGAAGAGGCATTCCTATCAGCAAGGACTAGCTGTTCCACCAGTAGCTCATGTAAGAAAACTATCAAGTTAAGTGTGCTCAGGCTGGAGCAGCCATCAGATGGGTGACTGGATGGGAAGTTGTGTTGATGTTAAATTAACTGATAGGATGGGTCATTTCGGTCAAATGACCGAAATGACCCATTCCCTCAGCTAATTTAACCTCGAGGTCCTTGTTTATTATTATTTTTAACATATGTTAAAGAAGGTCTACTGCATTACTTTTTGACAATGTGCGATACGTGGCATACAGTTGATCCATGCGACCTATTTGTGATGGAATAGGCCGTGTGTGTTGTGGGCAAACGCTTGCTAGCATTCAACCATTTGGGATTGATGAATTCATCACCGACGGGTTCCCTAGTGTGGTCCGTGTTCATCTGATCATCATCTACTTCTTGTGCTAGCTCGATGTTCCTTCTATGCTAAGTTTCCATTAATTGATGGCGTTTTATGAACACGCCACCATTTCCCGCCATTTCCTCACTTGTTTCCCGCCACCCTGCTATATTGCGCATAGGCAGCGCGCGACGCACGGAGGCGACAAGCGCAGCCTGTAGCACATCCACCTTTTCCAAGCATGCCAACCCACCAAAGCACCGCCTTTGCCATCAACCTCGTCGACGAGGAAAACGAGCAGGCGCCACGGCCCGTCGAGGACGAGGCACTCCCCGGCAATGCGATGGATGATGCCGTGATGCGCGTCATCGCCAGGGTTGAGCAGACCTTTGGCACATGGCGCTTGAGCGCCGCGGATCAAGATAGGCATGTCAGCGCCGACAGGCTGCAGCTCGCCGCACAACATGATCGATGGTGTGCTGGAGAGCAAGCCAGGCGCGTCCGCGCCGATAGGCTGCTGCTCGCCACACGGCGAGACCGTTGGAGCGCCATAGAGCGAGAGGCGCGGCGTGCCGCACAGCAAGAGCGGATCCATCGGCGCTTGCCTGCTGTCGACACAGCATCGCAGCTGGGTACACGTCCCGTCAGTACCCCCATTCCTCGCTAGGAGTGGGCAGAGGCCTTCAGCGCCGTTCTTGCACCAGAGGCCGGCCGTGCCGGACTTGCACCGGACGACCGCCGCGGCGTTCGCATGGGTGCCGCCGTTCGCCTTGTCCGCGGCCCGCTGGATGCCAACATGTTGGTCCGTAGGCTCGACCGCCTCCTTGGCCCAGGTGTCCACCTGGGCGCAGTAGAGGAACATGGCTGTCGCATCCTCGAGCTGGTGATCTCCGATGAAATAGCCAACTTGGAGCTCGAGATCGCGCTCCAGATGTACTGCGAGTGTGTCGACCGCTTGGACGAACGCCTGCACGAGTTTAGGCAGAGCCAAGAGCTACCCTAGGCAAGGGCTACTGGTCATGGTCTCATGGACGTGTTTTATTTTGAAAAGTCGTTTCGACGTGGATAGCTATGTATTCACAGCAATCATAGTATTGCTCTGTGTATTGCTCCGTTTCAATGTGTGTACTCTGTTTTCTGTTCTTATATGTTCTGTTTCAATGTGTGTATATACGCTTTCCATTGTGTATATGTGGATGATAACAGCTAAATTCAAATTAGTATACAAAAACAGATAGAAAATGGAATTCATAATATATATATATATATGTGTGTGTGTGTGTGTGTGTGTGTGTGTGTTTGTATTAATTGTTCATCGTCGGCGCTTGGGCAGACCGGCGGCGCCATGGCAGAGATTTGAGAGAGAGAGAGAGGGCGAGCGAGGGGAGGATGTAGATGAGAATGCAGGTGGGACGACGTGAGCAAGGTAGTATTTATTGATGGCCGGAATCTAGATCGACGGGGACAGTACACACGCCGGTCGCCGGAATTTATGAGTACTGTAGTTTGAATTACACACGATTCCCGCAGCAAAATCCGTGTGTGAACATAATAGCTGATGGTTTCCAATACAGTACCGTGTCTGATTAATGATCCCCGCCAATCACCTACCAAACATCGAGCTGCGGGATAGAGTGCCAATCGTGTGGGGGCCGGTTGTCTTGCCAGATCTTTACATTTTCTTTTTTGAACACCATATATTTACATCGTCTGATGATTTTTTAACTCGCACACAAGTACACAAAAATATGTTTTTTCAAACCGTTTTGGTTAGGCGTTGCATGTAGATGTAGTTCAAATTTGAATTACGGTTATTAAATGGTTAGAAAATCACTTAAATGTCTTTAAGAGGTCAAATGACCCCTGAAATTTTCCAAATTTCCACATGACAGTTGTATTAGTGCATGTTAAACGTAGGAAAAAATTTGAAGGCTGTAAGAGGAAGCTATCTCCCCTTCGTCATCAAACATGCATTGTTCCCTCTCGGAACCACGAACCTTCTAGCGAGTTGCTCCGGTTTGTGAGGGGTGTGTGTCCAAACATTCGTCAAACATGCCAATTTCTTTACCACATCATCTTGGTGGCATGACATTACATCAACCAAGGTTTCATGTTTTTCTGATAATTTTTTTATTTTTTGGAATTAAAATGCCATGTCACTCCATGCATACGTATGCATGTGTCCATGTCGTGAGACCAATATGTTTGAAAATTCCTTCTAATTTCTGCACATGGAATTAACTCGCACACAAGTACACAGATATGATTTTTCAAACCTTTTTGGTTAGGCGTTGCATGTAGATGTAGTTCAAATTTGAATTACGGTCATTAAATGGTTAGAAAATCACTTAAATGTCTTTAAAAGGTCAAATGACCCCTAGAATTTTCTAAAATTTCACATTACAGTTGTAGTAGTGCACGTTAGACGTAGAAACAATTTAAAGGCCGTAAGAGGAAGCTATCTCTCATTCGTCATCAAACATGCATTGTTCCCTCTTGGAACCACGAACCTTCTAGCAAGTTACTCCGGTTTGTGAGGGGTGTGTGTCCAAACATTCGTCAAACATGCCAATTTCTTTACCACATCATCTTGGTGGCATGACATTATATCAACCAAGGTTTCATGTGTTTCTGATTTTTTTTGGAACTAAAATGCCATGTCACTCCATGCATACGTATGCATGCATGTGTCCATGTCGTGAGACAAATATGTTTGAAAATTCCTTCTAGTTTACTACACATGGAATTAACTCGCACACAAGTACACAAATATGATTTTTCAAACCGTTTTGGTTAGGCGTTGCATGTAGATATAATTCAAATTTGAATTACGGTCATTAAATGGCTAGAAAATCACTTAAATGTCTTTAAAAGGTCAAATGACCCCTAGAATTTTCAAAAATTTCACATTACGGTTGTAGTAGTGCACGTTAGACGTAGAAAAAAATTGAAGCCCGTAAGAGGAAGCTATCTCCCATTCGTCATCAAACATGCATTGTTCCCTCTCGGAACCACGAGCCTTCTAGTGAGTTACTCTGGTTTGTGAGGGGTGTGTGTCCAAACTTTCGTCAAACATGCCAATTGTTTACCACATCATCTTGGTGGCATGACATTACATCAACCAAGGTTTCATGTGTTTCTGATTTTTTTGGATTTAAAATGCTATGTCACTCCATGCTTAATTGTGTCATAGCCATTAGACCAATATGTTTGAAAATTCCTTCCAATTTACTGCACATGGAATTAAATCGCACACAAGTACACGAAATATGAGTTTTCAAACCGTTATGGTTAGCTGTTGCATGTACATGTAGTTCAAATTTCAATTGCGGTCATTAAATGGCTAGAAAATCACTTAAATGTCTTAAAGGTCAAATGACCCCTGAAATTTTCCAAAATTTGACATGACAGTTGTATTAGTACTACAAAATTTCTCGTTCATTTAAAACACCATCCGTTGGCACTTTACTCCAAATTCGTCTTTCACAACTAATAAAAAATATCTACAACATCACACACAGTTGTTTTCTAGGAACCGTTTGCGATGAAAATATCTGGGTCTACTTAAGTCTCCCTCCTTAAGCTTCGCCGGCTCGTCTGCTCTAGTGCTGGCAACCCCCGAATCCACGAATCCCGATCCCCATTCCCGCACCCCCTTCTTGCAAAGATGACGCCGTGGAAACGCTTCGTGAAGGCCCGTACGATGGCTGCGTCCCCCCCGAGCGCCGCCGCCTGCGCCGAGAGCGCGGCCGCCTGCACCGAGAGTGCCGCCGCATCCGCATTGAGCATGGCCGCTTCCGCCGAGAGGGCATCTGCGGCAGCCGACAGGGCAGCTGCAGAAGCCGAGACGGCTGCAGCTGCTGCTGCGACGGCGGCTGCAAAGGCCGAGAGCGCTCGAGATGCCATCCGTGCCGCTGATGTTGCCTTGGCCCGGGTCGAGGCCATCCACGCCAAGATCGAGGATGCAGACACCAAGATATCCCAGGCCACCTCGGACTCCAGCATGCAACCCACGTTTGAAAAAGGCGGCGGTGGCCATGGAGCACCTGCTTCCTCGTGAGGCCGCCGAGCGGGAGCTGGAGATGCAGGAGGCGGCGGAGATCGAGGAGCGCCGGGAGGAGGAGTTGCGCGTGGCCGAGGTCGAGGTAGAGAAGAGTCTGTCCGTCGAGGAATCGGCGGTGGAGTACCAACCCCGAGCTCTGGCGCAGCCACTACTACAAGTACTACAACCTTGAGGGCGGCACCGAGGACGAGGACGAGGACGCGGTCGACTTCAACAGGGAGGACGCGGAGTCCACCAACGGCGGCATGTCGCCAAGACAAGTCATCGACGTCTTATCTCACACCGGCGATGCATAGGCCGGCGCGACGGTGGATTTGTTAAAATTATGCTTACTTAGGCTTTGTTTTTAATGCTGGTCTTTTGTTAGAGCAATTTTCGGTCATCTGGCTCTGTTTAATTACTAAAATTGCTCGATTCAGTAAGTGTGGTCTGTCTGCTGTACGCTCTTTTGTGTGCCCAAATTAGCAAGCGATGTTAAATTATGCAATGACGTACCCGGGGAAATTTCCACCAAAATTTGAATTATCAAACTCATCCCATGCGCGTAAAGCAGAAGAATCGTTTGCGATGCACACAATCGTTCAAAGTGAATGGTCCGGCGGCACCGCGCGCAAAGTTTCCCTCCACATTTCCAAAATTTTGGCCTACCGCCAAAATATCTACCCCCGCCCCCCTTCCCCACCCCCTTTTTTCCCCGACCACAAGTCACATTTCCCCTGTTTCCTCCTTCCTTCCTTCCTTGCTAAGCTATAGCCGCTTCCTCGCTCTCGCTGTCTCGCATCCTACCGCCGGGGTTGCCATGGTCTTCTTCAAAGACCTCTCCAGCGGTTCCTCCTCCTCCGGTGACTACTCCTTCACCACCCGGGTATGCCTCTCTTCTCTCTCTCGGGCTATGACTTGGAATGAAGGATTTTGCGGTCGATTTGAGTCATTTCTTGCTCTTGTAGCTCCCTAGGACCATCAGTGGCAACGAATGGAGCGGGGTGGCTGAAGATCTATCTGCTCGTTGTCACCATCAATCTCCATGCGTGAAGCTAGTTGCGTTTGATTCTGTGGACAGTGGGAGGAAGTTTCTAGCATGTGCAGAGAAGGTTAGACCCTCTTTCGTTGTTACAAATCATTTGTTAGATGTGATTCAGACAGTGTCACGGTCCCAACCCACCACACCTTCAACCAAACGCATCCTAAGACAATGTCACAGTTTGTACCTAGTATCTTAAATTGTTGCCATCTCATCAGCGGTGCCATTAGAAAATTATTTGGCACCGCTTCAGCAGTTTGTGCAGCCAACTTTGGTCCACACATCCGAGCAGCCAAGCAGTAAAATACTAAATCTTTATGGCACGAAGGAACTGGGCATCGGAGCAACTACATGCTCCGGAGTCCGGGTCCCTGATTTTTTTTCCGGTGCATCGGCTCGCCAGTGCAGGGCACCGTTGCGAGATGTAGCAACAGTTGTCTTTACCCCAGTTTTGGCATACATAGTGGATGGCCTTAGTGCTATTAGTTCTATGTTACTAAATTTGTGCATGTACACACCTGTTAGTATCAATTTGCTGTCATCCAAACACTGTCGCTATGCTGTTGCAGTTATATTTACCTTCCTCATAAAATGTTCAATTTGTTATTTATTGTACATGAGTAAGAACTTGTAGCGTCGTTGTAGTTAATTATAGCTTCTGATGTTAATTTGGTTGTTCTCTTAGTACCAATTATTTCATTTGCACATTGATCTTTTTGAGAAGATATGTCATAATTAAAATGTTTCTTCAGTTTTTCAAAATAAGCATTGGTGATTTTCTATGTTGCTATAAACCCATTTCCTGTACAATTGTTACTGATCTAGTTTTAAATATTATAGGATGAACGAAAGTGTTCTTACTTGGAGTGGGTTGATCAAGAGTGGCCACAGTCTTTGAAGATGTGCCTAGCGAAGCTCCTGAGCATGTATGAGGAAGAGAACACATGTAGGCTTAGAGAAAGACTTGTCAACGCTGAAGTATATTTCAAGATGCGGGATAAAAAGTTGAAGGTGGAGAATGAGCTCAGATTTTTTAAATCAGACTTTGCTAAGATGGTGTTGGCGAAGGAGGAGGCACTTTCCTAGTTATCCCGTGCAAAACGGGTTCTTACTGAACTGAAAGCAGAGGTGGATAAGACGAGCCTGGATGATCTCGATTAGGGAAATGAATATATTGTTCTTATGAAGTTGAACTAGCTATATGTTGTACTGTGCTGTTTTCATGTAGCTATCGTACTGTGATGTTATAATATATTTATGTGCCTGGTATGAAATTGGCAAGCAGTTGTTCGATATGAAATGTGAATTTGCGTAATACTGGAATTATTAATTGTAAACTAATAAATCTGCTAAATGTGTCATGGAACTTTGCAAACGGTTCTAGCAGTAAAAGCGCTTGCGATGGATAGCCCAATGCCACACAGTTTTTCTTCATCAAATCGTGTGTGATATAGTTGATAAAAGCAAACAGTTAACCAAGGCAGACCGTGTGTGATAGTTACACCTTTCACACACGAGCCTACACATAAAACTATGTGGGATGTACGTCCGAACGGAAACGTTTTCCCTGGATTGACTGTGTGGGATGTACATAAGAACGGAAACGTATTCCTTGGATTGACTGTGTGTGATATACATACGAACGGAAATGTTTTTCTGGGATTCACCGTGTGGGATGTACATACCTACGGAAATGTTTTTCTCGGATTACTGTGTGGGATGTACATACCTACGGAAATGATTGGGTTTCGATGCCTCGCCCGATCGCACATGGCCCCAGCCTGGGTCCCAGGAGGGCCTATCCCCGACGATTTCTGGGTCGTGTGGGAAGGACCCCCTATCTCCCACACTCACTTGGTGACAGTTCCAAATGCCGTCGCGGAAAGGGGTTAAAAACCAGTTGTTTAGGACCGCGTACCAGTGTGTCCCTACAAACTGCTGCAGCTGATCCTCCCCTTCCCCTTCTAACGCTGGCATCGATGTGTATTTTTTCAAAACCCGATGGTGGAGCCCTTGGAGACCTGTGCTGGTTCATGGCCGTTGACTCATGCCTTTGACTTTGATGGTTTTCGTTAATCGCATCTAGCTTGTCAATGAATCTACTTATGAAGGAATGTATTGTTTGCGGGCCTTGAAATATACCTTCATGGATAACCTTGCGTCTCGCCGCCCAAATCACTCATAGAGTGACCGAAAGCTTCACAAACACATCATGTGATAATAACTCCATTAGTGTAAAAAGTTACCGCTTGGCATTTGGCTCGGTTGCGGCAATAAGAATTTAGGCCAGGTCATTGTCAATGAGTGCCCAGGTGCACCTTGACATAGTGCACTCCAATAACGAATGCCTCCAAGAGTCCGGAGACCCGCACAATCCGCAAGAACTTGAGTCTGACATGTGTCTGTGGGCCCTTACATCGTTTGTAGGAATTGAGTGTCTTGATAAACATCACAAGAACATACGGACCTTTCCCGGAACATGAGTTTTCCACAAGTTTTTCCATGCACTCTCATCAGCAGCCGAGCTATAGGGGCCAACCATGTTCTCCAACCACGCCTCGCTCCACTGTCTTGTTGACACCAGCATCCTATGAGCCAATTTTACCAAAAAAAATCCATTGTTTTCATAGCTCCAACTCCAAAAGTCTAAGATATTCCTTGTATACAAGGGTATCCCGAGTATGACAGGGACATCCATTGGCATGAACACTTCTTCCACCATATGCTTGTTCCATGACATTGAAGTAGGGTCAATTAGTTTCGAGACTAAAACAAGGGGATCTTGGGTGATACACCTGTAGGGTCTCATCATATCTCCCCTAGGTAACCAATTGTCGTCCCATATTCGTGTGGTCGCACCATTACTAATGCGCCTAATCAGGCCCAATCTCAGAGTATCACGACCCTCTATCAATGCCCTCCACGCCTGACTTGGGTGACCACCAAGAGTTGCACTCAAAACAGTACTGTTTGGATAATATATGCTTTTAGAAGTTGAGCACAATGTGACTCCGGCGATTGTAACAGGCGCCAAGCCTATCTCGCCAACATAGCCATATTGAACAGCTCAAAATCCTTGAAACCAAGTCCGCACATGCCTTTCAGTTGCGTCATTATTTTGCAGGAAGCCCAGTGCAGTTTGCGCTTGACTTCTTTACTGCCCCACCAGAATTTTCTGATTAGCATGTTCAAATGCTCACATAAGCCTTGTGGAAGTTTAAAACAGGACATAGAATAAACAGGTACTGCCTATGCAACTGCTTTCACTAGGACTTCCTTCCCTGTTGTGGACATGGTGTTCGCAATCCATCCATGTAACTTACTCCATAGGCAATCTTTAAGATATTTGAATGCTCCGTTCTTAGAACTTCCAATATTGGATGGATCCCTAAATATTTCTTGTTAAGCATCTCATTTGGCACTTCCAGTATGGTCTTGATCTCATTGCGGGTATTCTCCTGGACCCCTTCGCTAAAATAGATTGATGATTTATTATAATTTATCTGTTGTCCTGTTGCCTCACAATATGTATCCAGAACCAGGTTCACTTCATTAGCACCCACACTATTTGCCTTCAAAAACAGTACGCTGTCATTAGCGAACAAAAGATTCACTAGCCGCGCTGATGATGCCACTTGCAAACCATTCAAATTGGATGACTCCTTGATTTTAGGAGGCACGACAGGCCCTCTCCTACTAACACAAACAGGTATGGCGATATTGGGTCCCCTTGTCTAATTCCTTGTGGCGGTTTAAACGCCTCAAGCTTCTTGCCATTAGACTGGACAGAAAGCTTTACGGTAGTCACCAAACTCATGACAATGCTGACCCATCTCTCAGAGAATCCCACAACCGTTCCATGCATACATGCGGGCCACTACTATTTGGCGCGTACCCCCCTACAGCGTCTGCTTCTTTTTGGGCCAACCTATTTCGGTATGCCCCCCATTGGTTTTGGGAAGGTTCTAGCACCTTCCTTTTTATTTATTTTTCTTTGTTTTTCTTCTGGTTTTCTCTCTCTCTCTTTCCTTTTCCCTCCTTTTATTTTTATCTTTCTTTTTTGTTTTCTTTACTATTCTCCTTTTCTTTTTATTTATTTTCCTTTTCTTTGTTTTCGGCCATCTTTCAAAAATTTGAACACATTTTCTCAAATTGTCAACATTTTTTGAACGTGTGAACATTCATAGAAATTGTGAATAATTTTCAAATTCCCGAAAAATTACAGATACAAAAACATTTTCAAAATCATGAATATTTTTTAAATTGATGAACATTATTTATAATTCAAAAACATTTTTGTAAAACATGAACATATTTTCAAATTCATGTTTTTTGAAATAGTGAACATTTTTCAAAATCATGAATATTTTTAAAATATGTGAATATTTTCTACAAATTTGTCAACATTTTTTTTGAACACGTGAACATTTTCTGAAATTTGGGCATAATTTTTGAAATCCAGCAACTGTTTTTTAGGAACATTTTTTAGTTCATTTTAACTTATTTAAGCAGCAAGCATTTTTTGAACTTGTTTGAACTTTTTGCATTGAATTTCTCAAACATTTTTTTAATATTATAAACATTTTTCTAGTTATTCATGAACATTTTTTAAATTATAAACATATTTTGAATAGACGAACATTTTTTTTTGAATCACGGACATTTTTTTAATCTATGACCATTTATCATTTCCCAAACATTTTTTAATTATGAACAATTTTTGAATTCACACACAATTCAACAATTTCCAACTTTTTTGAATCCCTCCACGCGGTAGCCCTCGTCCATGCGTTCTGCTCTCACATTCTGCCTCTCGGTCGTGGTGCTGCATGTGTGGATAGGGCTCGCTAAAGTGTGTTGGTGATGAGGACGAGCCACCATTCACCGTTGCCGAACGGAGCGTCCATGTGTGTGTTGGGTGTGCGGGGAAAGCAGCGCTTAGCCGTGGGCATAGAGAGGTGCATTTCGAAATGAGCGGACCGTTAGGTGCTCCTGTGGGCGACGGTCCTGGCGACGCGCCGCGGTCGCCGTGGGCGCCGGCGTGTGAGGGCTGGTCGCTGTTCCGCCGTGGCGCCGGCTGCTCCCCGGCAAGGTCATGGTCAGCCTTGAGGCCGGGCGTCGTGACGGCAAAGGGTGGGAGCAGGTTTGGGCGCTGGCCGGAGAGGATTCAGAGGATGACGATGACGATGCTATGGTCGCTGGGGAGCTGCGTCCGGCGCCATCGGGCCCGTCAATCTGCGACTTCATCGCCTTCGCGCAAGCCGAAGGGAGCGGCGCCGCCGGGGCGCGCCGCCGCTTCGCGTCGGGTGGCCTGGGCCCGCGTGCCACTGCTTCCCGCATCTGGCAACCCTCGTCGTCTCCGGGCAGGGGCCCGACGTCGTCTTGGGGGGCTGCGGTGGTGATTCGGGCGCAAGCTGCGGCCGCGCTCGTCGCGTCAGACGGCCCTCCTTCCCCTGTGGAGGAGTGGCCGTGCCTGCCGGTGCCCGTGCCATGCTGGTCGACGGCGATGGTGGTGTCGTCGGGCGCGGGGGTGGCTGGATCCGCTCTGTTGGTGCCTAGGGTTTGCTCTGGTGGGCTGGCTGTGTCGGATGGGGCCGTGGGCCATGGGCCGCTACTCGTGGTTGGGTCGTTGAAAAAGGGGGGGACTCATGCGGTTTAAGGTCTGCCCGCCGTTGAACCGGTTGGGCTGGCAAGGCCCCCACCCGACCCACCCCGCCCTCGGCCCAGAGGTGGCGGCTATATATGGCTGCACCGCGAGTGTCTGGATCCCTCGTTAGGGTTTCCCGCATCCAAAAGTGAGATGCGGCGGCTGGCTCACCTTGCTCGCTCCATCCACATCGTCCCCCCCTCTCCTCCTCTCTCCATCTCGTTCGCGGTGGCGGTGATGGGCGACCGGCGCACGGAGAAGCGTCTGATGTTGGCCCCGGAGCTGGATGGGGAGCGGCGCCACGAGCGCGAGCTGCGGGAGAAGGCCAAGCGAGAGATGCGCTCGAGGCAGGGTGGCCGTGAGGAGCGTTTCCAGCAAGGGGCTGGCCAAGATCAAGAAGGGCGCGAGGGGGAGTGGGGTCCCCCTCCCCCATGGTGGATTCAGCAGCAGGAACGAAAGAAGAAGAAGAAGAAGGTGATGGCGCGCTGGAGGGAACTGAAGCGCAAGCCAATGGGGCACCCAAACTGTGGTGGTGGCCACGGTGACCCACTGGCCAAGAAGCCCAGGTCCTTCGCGGAGCCACTGGTGATGTCGCTCCCGCCTTCTTTGAAGGGCACGGCGGGCGAGCCCATCCTGGTGGAAGACGCGTCGGAGGCCCCGGATGTGGAGTGCTTCAAGTGCGGGAGGCTTGACCATTTCCAATCTAAGTGCAAGTTCCACCGCTCTGTGTGCTCTATAAGGAAGAGGGGCACGCATCCGCGCATTGCCTGACGCGGGGTCGGCAGCCTAGCTTGCAGATTATGGGAAGCGCCATCTCGGGGGAGGGCTTCTTTTGTCTCTAGTTTGAAGAAGAGGAAGAGCCCGAGGGCCCGCGGCCGCTCTTTGCTGTCAACGCTGCCATCCTGTTTGCTGAGCCTGGCTTGCTGAACCTGCGGGTCCTCAAATAGGAGCTCAAGCACATGGTGGCCGGGGACTAGGACTGGCAGATCTCCCAGGTGGGGGAGGATGAGTTCATGGTGGTTTTTCCATCCGCAGATCTCCTGCACATGGCCAGGTCAAGTGGCAAGCTATTCCTGTCGATCAACGATATTACTTTGCGGGTCAGAGATGTGGTGCATGAGGTGATCCCTCCCCTGGTGATGGCCGAAGCATGGGTGCGCCTCCACGGGATCCCGGAGAAGCACCGCAAAATGGATCGTATTAAGGAAGCGTTCAAGATGTTGGGCCGTCCGATTGTGGTCGATGAGCTCTCCCTCATTAGGTTGGGACTAGTGAGGATGAAATTGGTGTGCAAGGCACTGGAAAAGCTGAATGGCATGGTGGAGGTGTGGTTTAACCACGAAGGCTACCAGATCAAGGTGTAATAGGAGCGTCTCCCTTGGTGTTTGGGGGAAGGAAGTGGTGCGCCTGGGGCGGGTCCCTCCGCCCATCCCCCCTTAAGCCAGCATGACAAGTCCGAGCAGCTCCAGTAGGGGGCGAACTCCGAAAAAAACACCAAGGGCGCCGCCAGCTCAGGAAAAAGTGCCAAGTCAACCTCGGCAGTGCCACAGAAGGAGGCCGCGGGCTCCGGCGCGGCCTTGGAGATCCAAGATGTGGTGATGGGGGAGCAGGCCGAAGATCTCGAGGACAGCATCCAAGACACTTCCATCGACACGGAGACCTGGGAAAAGTTGGGCGTCTTTGCGACCCAAGATACTGCAGTTAGCTCTCCCCTTGCCTGCTCTCTAGACACGTCTTTTGATGAGTACGGCTCCAATCTTCCTGCCCAGAATCTGCTCGTGAATGATAAGGTGGTGGCGGCGGTGGACACTCAGCCCGCCTCCCCGGTGCATGGAGGGGGGCGGACACGGGTTGTGTGCTCAACGCAGACTCTGACCTCACTCCGTCGTCGGGACGACGCGTGTCGAGCGGCTCTGGCAGGTAGCCCAAGAAGACGGTAGGGCGGAAGCCTGGCTCCAAGACGGTGGCACCGGCGGCTTCGGGTTCTGTGGAGGCACTGCGGGGCGAGCTCGGGACGGCTCTGGTGGTGCCAGGGCCTTCCGCCAAGGCCAAGCACTCAAGGGCGACTCTAGTGATGCAGCGGGCTTCCAGCGCGCGCGCTAAAGCAAAGTTGGGGGACATGACATCTCTGGAGAGTGCCAAGCTGTGTGCGGCCGACAAGAACATGGATGTGTCAGGTAACCCAACCCCCTCCTTTAAGATTCTGAATGTGTTTTCTGACGATCATCTTGCTGAGATTCTTCATGATAGTGGCGTTGCGGTAGAATCCTCGTCTGAGGATATTATCTCGTTAGTCCGTGCGAGGGAAGAGGCTTAGGCTGCTCTTGCTGCTGCTGCCGCTCGGTGCGCGGCAGAGCAGGCAGAGGCTGAGCAGGTCGCAGTACCAGTAGAGGCTGGTGCGGACCAGCTGCCCAGTAAGGGGGACGAGGCTGGGGTAGCCTTGGACATCCCTTCTTCTAGCCAGGTGCTGGCACGAAAGAGAGTGGCCAAAGCGGTGAGCTCCCGTGGAGTTCACCTTCGCAACCGTATCATATAATGCGCTATATTTTTTGGAATATCTGCGGATGCGACCATGGGGGGCGGCGGACACAACTTAGAAAGTATATGGCCAAAGAGCATATTGATTTCGTAGCATTGCAGGAAATGATCAAAGCCGACTTCATGTTTAGAGATCTCCTTGCGTACGACCCACTGCAACGTTTTGATTGGTTCTGGACCCCCTCCTCTGGTCACTCGGTTGGTCTCCTGATGGGTTGTAATCGTGATATTTGTGATGTAATTCTGTGGGAGACTGGTGTTTTTTGTAATGCTGGAACTGTTCGACACCACGTTTCTGAAGTTACTTCGGTGATTTTGAGCGTTTACGGGCCTGCTGACCATGCGAGGTCAACGGATTTCTTGGGGGAGATCACGGCCCTGGTTGGGGCCAAAAGAGTGGCTAATCTGCCGCTAGTAGTGGGTGGGGATTTTAATTTGATCCGCTCGGGGGCGGACAAAAACAACGGCAACATTGACTGGGCTAGGGTGTCCCTCTTCAATAATGCAATCGCAGCTGCCGCGCTGCGTGAAATTGCGAGAGCAGGTGCGAGATTCACATGGACTAACAAACAGCGTGCGCCTATTCGCTGTGTCCTCGACCATGTGTTCTGTACAAGCGACTGGGAGGTGCTCTTCCCCTTATGTACCCTAGTGGCTGAGACGCGCATTGGCTCAGATCACGTCCCTTTAATTCTATCCTCTGGGGAGGACAGTGTGCGCCGTAGCTGAAGATTCTTCTTCAAGACTGCTTGGTTCGAGGCCGAGGGGTTTACCCAGCTGGTCTCTGACCGCTAGGCCCTGATAGGGAATCAGCTTGGGCGTCAACGAGGACCCGTAGATTTCTGGTCCTCCGCGGCTGCGACCTTGCGGGCCTTCCTCCGGGGCTGGGGGGCTAACCACGGCAGTGAGTTTAAAAGGGAAAGGGAATGGCTAGTTGAAGAAATCACATTCCTTGATGAGCAGGCCGACGCCAGACCGTTTTCCGGAGAAGAATGGGAGCATAGATATTCTTTGGAAAACCAAGTCTTGGCTATCATCAGAGCTGAGGAGGAATATTGGCACCGTAGGGGCGGTGTCAAGTGGGTCACGAAAGGTGACGCTAATCCCGGCTATTTCCATGCTTACGCCAACGGCCGAAAGCGCAAGAGCTCCATCCTGAGACTGCAGTCTGAGAATGGGATATTAGTGACCCAAAGTGAGATTGTGAAACATATTTACGACTTCTTCATTGCGCTGTTGGGAACATCCGAAGAGAAGCGTCTCAGCCTTCGAGACAATCTGTGGGATCCTACGGAGAGAGTGTCCCAGCAAGAAAACGATGCCCTCACATTATCCTTCCTGCCGCAGGAAATTGACAAGGCTCTTGCTGATATGAAGAACGACACGGCACCAGGTCCGGATGGATGGCCGATCGAGTTCTTCAAAAGGTTCTGGCCTGTCCTTAGGGACTTATCTCATACGATCGTGAACGGATTCGCCTTAGGCACGGTAGACTTAGCTTGCCTCAATTATGGTGTGATTTGCCAGATCCCTAAGGTTAAAGGGGCGGATGCAATTAAGTTGTTCCACCCTATCATGCTCATAAACATGCCCTTCAAGTTATGCGCCAAAGCCTATGCTACTAGGTTGGCACCGGTAGCTCAGCGTGTTATCCTTAAGAGCCAAACTTCCTTTCTCAAGGGGAGAAATATTCTCGAACGCCCGATAGCACTCATGGAAATTATTCACGAGCTGAAACGCACTCGAGGGCAGGGGTAATCCTTAAGCTAGACTTTGAAAAAGCCTACGACCGCGTAAACTGGGAGTTTGTGCGAGAGGTCCTCCTCAAAAAGGGTTTTGAGGCTGGATTCGTTCACCGTATCATGCACTTGATATCGGGAGGGCACATCGTGGTTTTAGTCAACGGCGAAATGGGGAAATTTTTCTGCAATAAGAAAGGGTTACGACAAGGAGACCCCATTTCCCCGCTTGTTTTTAACTTCATGGCGGATGCCTTGTCGGCTATGATTGCTAAGGCCAGGGCGGCTGGGCACATCAGGGGGCTGGTTCCCCACCTTATCCCTGGAGGGGTGACACACCTCCAATACACCAATGGCACTTTGATGCTGTTCGAACCAGACGATCACAACATTGCTTCTGTTATGCTTCTGCTACTCGCCTTCGAGATTCTTCCAGGACTTAAAATTAACTTTCTGAAAAGCGAGGTCATCACCATGGGGATGGATGACCAAGAAAGCGTGCGAGTAGCTAACATGCTTAATTGTAAGCTAGGGAGCTTTCCAATTAAGTATCTAGGTCTTCCGATTTCACACCGGAAATTATCTATCCTAGAGTGGGAGCCACTATATGGGACAGTGGCAAATAGGGTTAGCCCGTGGCGTGGGAGATTTATGTCCTCAGCCGCTCGGCTAATACTAACAAACTCGAGCCGCTCCTCCCTTCCTCTATTTGAAGGAAATATGCCCTAGAGGCAATAATAAAGTTGTTATTTATATTTCCTTATATCATGATAAATGTTTATTATTCATGCTAGAATTGTATTAACCGGAGACTTGATACATGTGTGAATACATAGACAAAACAAAGTGTCCCTAGTATGCCTCTACTTGACTAGCTCGTTAATCAAAGATGGTTTAGTTTCCTGACCATAGACATGTGTTGTCATTTGATGAACGGAATCACATCATTAGGAGAATGATGTGATGGACAAGACCCATCCGTTAGCTTAGCATAATGATCGTTAAGTTTTATTGCTATTGCTTTCTTCATGACTTATACATATTCCTTTGACTATGAGATTATGCAACTCCCGAATACCAGAGGAACACCTTGTGTGCTATCAAACGTCACAACGTAACTGGGTGATTATAAAGATGCTCTACAGGTGTCTCCGAAGGTGTTTGTTGGGTTGGCATAGATCGAGATTAGGATTTGTCACTCCGAGTATCGGATAGGTATCTCTAGGCCCTCTCGGTAATGCACATCATGATAAGCCTTGCAAGCAATGTGACTAATAAGTTAGTTGCGGGATGATGCATTACGGAACGAGTAAAGAGACTTGCCAGTAACGAGATTGAACTAGGTATAAGGACACCAATGATCGAATCTCGGGCAAGTAACATACCGATGACATAGGAAATAACGTATGTTTTCATTACGGTTTGACCGATAAAGATCTTCGTAGAATATGTAGGAACCAATATGAGCATCCAGGTCCCGATGTTGGTTATTGGTCGGAGATGTGTCTCGATCATATCTACATAGTTCTCGAACCCGTAGGGTCCGCACGCTTAACGTTCGATGACGATTTGTATTATGAGTTATGTGTTTTGGTGACCAAAGATTGTTCGTAGTCCCGGATTAGATCACGGACATGACGAGGAGTCTCGAAAAGGTCGAGAGGTAAAGATTGATATATTGGACGATGATATCCGGACACCAGACTGGTTCCAGATTGTTTCGGGTATTTTTCGGAGTACCGGGAGGTTACCGGAACCCCCCGGGGAAAGTAATGGGCCTCATGGGCCATAGGGGAGAGAGGAGGAAGCCCACAAGGGGTGCCCCCCATGGGAGTCCGAATTTGACAAGGGGAGGGGGGCGGCGCCCCCCTTTCCTTCTCCTCCTCCCTCTCCCTTCCCTCTTTCCCCCTCCAT
>NC_057802.1:109487521-109490924 GCF_018294505.1 Triticum aestivum
TTGTAACGCCCACGATGCGGCTATATCTCCCACGTGTCGAGGCACGACTTAGAGGCATAACCGCATAGTGGTTTTGTCGCAAGAAGGGTCATCTTCACACAATCCCATGTAATGAATAAGAATGGGATAAAGAGTTGGCTTACAATCGCCACTTCACACAATACATAAATATAATTCATACATCATCCAAAATACAAACATATAGACCGACTACGGTCAAAATCCAGATGAAAATAAGACAACCCCAAATGCTAGATCCCCGATCGTCCCAACTGGGCTCCACTACTGATCATCAGGAAAAGACACATAGTAACGACCACGTTCCTCGTCGAACTCCCACTTGAGATCGACGCCATCATCTGCACTGGCATCGTCGGCACCTGCAACTGTTTTGGTAGAATCTGTGAGTCACGAGGACTCAGCAATCTCACACCCGCGAGATCAAGACTATTTAAGCTTATAGGTAAGGATGGTGTAATGAGGTGGAGCTGCAGCGGCAAAGCATATATGGTGGCTATCTTGCGCAAATGAGAGCGAGAAGAGAAGCAACGGAACGGTCGTCATCTAGCCATGACCAAGAAGTGATCCTGAACTCCTACTTACGTCATACATAACACAGGCCGTGTTCACTTCCCGGACTCCGCCGAGAAGAGACCATCACGGCTACACACGCAGTTGATGTATTTTAACTGGGTCAAGTGACAAGTTCTCTATAACCGGACATTAACAAATTCCCATCTGCCTCATAACCGCGGGCACGGCTTTCGAAAGATAATACCCTGCAGGGGTGTCCCAGCTTAGCCCATCATAAGCTCTCATGGTCAACGAAGGATAAACCTTCTCCCGGAAAGACCCGATCAGTCTCGGAATCCCGGTTTACAAGACATTTCGACAATGGTGAAACAAGACCAGCAAAGCCGCCCAAATGTGCCGACAAATCCCGATAGGAGCTACACATATCTCGTTCTCAGGGCACACCGGATGAGCAGTCCGTACAACTAAAACCAATCCTCGAGTTTCCCAAGGTGGCGCTGCAAAGGGCTCTAGTTTGGACCAGCACTCAGAGGAACACTGGCCCGGGGGTTTAAAATAAAGATGACCCTCGGGCTCTAGAAAACCGGGGGAAAAAGGCTTAGGTGGCAAATGGTAAAACCAAGGTTGGGCTTTGCTGGAGGAGTTTTATTCAAGGCGAACTGTCAAGGGGGTCCCATAAATCACCCGACCGCGTAAGGAACGCAAACTCAAGAAACATAATCCCGGTATATCAGTAACTAGGGCGGCAAGAGTGGAACAAAACACCTGGCATAAGGCCGAGCCTTCCACCCTTTACCAAAATATATAGATGCATTAATTAAATAAGAGAATTTTGTGATATCCCATCATATCCATGTTCCGACATGGAATAAACTCCAACTTCACCTGCAACTAGCAACGCTATAAGAGGGGCTGAGCAAAAGCGGTAACATAGCCAAACAACGGTTTGCTAGGAAAGGATGGTTAGGGGCTGACATGGCAAATTGGGAGACATGATATAGCAAGTGATAGGTAGCGCGGCATGGCAATAGAGCGAACAACTAGCAAAGCAAAGATAGAAGTGATTTCGAGGGGTGGTCATCTTGCCTGCAAGGTTCTCAGAGTTGTCGAAAGCGTGATCCTCGTAAGCGTACTCGACACGTTCCTCGTTCACGAACTCGCCTCCCGGCTCTACCCAAGACAAGAACACAAATGAACGGAACCACAATCAACAACGAGAAATGCACAAGCAACATGATGCAAAACATGTATGATATGCAAGATATGATATGCGATGCATATGCGTGCTCCAGAAGGAAAATGAAGAACATGGCAGTAACTTGGCAAACCAAGCATTCCACTGGAAAGATGAGATGATTTCGGTCGAAATTGATATAAAGATCACCGGAAACGGATGCACGGTTTGCAAATGGCAAGCAAAACAAGAATGACACGAATCTGCGATTAACAGCATGATAGCACTTAAAATGCAACAAACAACAATGCTACAGCACTCCAACATAGAAACAAAGCATATGACAGTAATCTACAGGAGATGCTTGACAAAATATGAACACTGAGCTACGGCTAGTTCACAACATAACAAGCTCAAACAAGCATGGCAAAAGTGCAAAAGATAACAGGATCACGGACTTGGTGAAAAACTGGACATGGCAGTAAACAGCATCAGGTAGCAATGTTCAGAGCATGAAATCAATATGCTACAGGAACTTAACATAGCAGAACAAGGCATGAAAGTATTCCACTAAATGCATATGACAAAAGTCCCTTACTGACTATAAGCCAAAAAGGACCAGAAGATATGATGGCAAGCATGTAAACATAGCAAGTATCGTTATCAGGTTTCAGACTTAGCAGAAAACAGAGCATGGCAGAAATAATAATATGTAGGCCTCTTTGTGAGCTTGATGCACTCAGTACAGAGCAATGCATGACAAACCAAGCATACCTATAGCTAGATGGCATGTTTATTAAGCTATCCATGGCAAGAACAAAAGCACAGCATGTATGGATCAACTACGATAAGCTTGGCAAAATATCATATCATGTTAAGAATCTGCCAGAAATATTTTATAGCAAAAGTAGAGCAAGATTGCGTCCTGCTATGGTACTCCATAATTGCAAAACATTGCCGGAATGGATCAATTACAACTATATCTAAAAAACATCCTTAGCGAACATCTCCAAAAAATGCATGGATCTCTCTGTAGCATCAAGTTTACATGGCAACAAAATAACAGCAGACAAGGACTTAGAGAAATCACTAAGTCCCTGAAATCAGAAATATTACGGAGCCTACTTTGCATGCTTGTGCTAGTCACCACAGGGATCACCAAAATACATGGACTACACCACTGGAAATATGGCATGGCATAGTTCAAAACACATGTAGAGCTCATGCCCATAAGGTGCACAGATTTAAAGATACAAAAATGACAAATCTCCAAGTTCTGATAAGAACCAGCAGATAACAGCAACTAGCCCTCTTCCAATAGATATTCGGGTTTCAAGATGACCTCTAATGAACATGGTGCAATTGAACAAAATGTAGAGCATCATGAGGTGAACAATTTGACATATTACACGCGCGAATCGGAGCTACATGCAAGGAGTTATGCAACGATGAACAGAGGCATATGCTGAAGGAAATTCATGACTTAGAGAAAATTTAGAGGGGGGCTCGGGTCAACCTTCGTTGATCAGATCGAGATCCGATCGGGCCGGAGCTCGGGCGACGCTCGCCGGCGTGGAGGAGGGCGCGGCGGCCGGGGAAGCTCGCCGGGGAGGCGCGGGTCGCCGGAGAGGACGCGAGGGAGAGGCGGGCGGCGACCGGCGACGCGGGGCGGAGGAGGGCGGCGGCGGTGGCCGG
>NC_057802.1:109491267-109500969 GCF_018294505.1 Triticum aestivum
CCACGTGGCGGCTCGCCACTGGCTCGGGGTGGCGGCGCGGATGTCCGGCGGGCGCTGGACGCGTCCTCCCGCGGAGAGGGGAATTTTAGGGTTTCGGGGACTGCGAATGTATACGGGAGGGGATGGAGTTTTATAGGTAGAGGGAGCTAGGAGAGTCCAAATGAGGTGCGGTTTTCGCCCACACGATCGTGATCGAACGACCTAGAGCATGGAGATGACTTGGAGGGGTTTTGGGATGGTTTTGAGGGGGGGTTTTGCTGGACACTCAAATGGACATTGCGGATGCCCGGTTAACCGTTGGAGTACCAAACGACCTCCAAATGGAACGAAACTTGACCGGTGGTCTCTGGGTGGTATATTAAGGCCACTTGCCAAGCCTCGGTCCATTCCGAGAAAGTTTGACACCCGCACACGAAAGAAAATAAGAGGGGTGCACTGGAGGAGATAGGAGCGCCGGATTGGAAAACGGACAACGGGGAAAATGCTCGGATGCATGAGACGAACACGTATGCGAATGCAATGCACATGATGACATGATGTGAAATGCATGACATGAACAAAATGCAAAACGAAAGATAAAACCCGACCATGGAGGAAATATCATAACACATAGCCGAAAATGGCAAGAGTCAGAGTTACAAATATGGCAAGTTACATGCGGGGTGTTACAGTACTCCACCACTATGAGAGGATCTCATCCCGAGATCTAGGACTGAAAGAACTCCGGATATTCGGAACGGAGATGGTCCTCGCGTTCCCAGGTGGCTTCCCGGTCGGAATGGTGCGACCACTTCACTTTCAGGAATTTGATTGACTTGTTGCGAGTCTTGCGCTCAGTTTCTTCAAGAATAGCAACGGGTTGCTCATGATAAGACAAATCTTCTTGGAGGTCAATCTCTTCGAAGTTGATAGTGCGCTCAGGCGTCTTGAAGCACTTGCGGAGCTGTGACACGTGGAACACGTCGTGCACGTTCGCGAAGTTGGAAGGAAGCTCAAGTTGATAGGCAAGGTCGCCTCTTTTGCCAACGATCTTGAAAGGACCCACATATCTAGGGGCAAACTTCCCTTTGATACCGAAGCGACGAGTGCTTTTCATTGGAGAGACGCGGAGGTAGACATGGTCTCTGATCTCGAAAGCCAAATCACGATGCTTACTATCATAGTAACTCTTCTGGCGCGATTGCGCGGCTTTGAGATTATCACGGATGACTTTACACATTTCTTCAGCTTCAGTGATTAAGTCATTGCCAAGAAGTTGGCGTTCACCAGTCTCTGACTAATTGAGAGGAGTACGGCACTTTCTGCCATAGAGAATCTCGAATGGGGCCTTGCCCGAACTCGCTTGGAAGGTGTTGTTGTAGGAGAATTCAGCATATGGAAGACAATCTTCCCATTTCATGCCAAAGGAAATGACACAAGCCCTGAGCATATCTTCAAGAATTTGATTGACTCGCTCGACTTGGCCACTAGTTTGAGGATGGAAAGCTGTGCTGAAGCGAATGTTTGTGCCCATGGCCTTCTGGAAGGAGTCCCAGAACTTAGAGGTAAAGATGCTTCCACGATCTGAAGAAATCAATTGTGGAATGCCGTGCAAGGAGACAATTCTGGAGGTGTAAAGCTCTGCCAGCTGAGCTGCTGTGATGGATTCTTTGATTGGAAGGAAATGAGCCACTTTAGAAAGCTTGTCGATGACAACGAAGATAGCATCATTTCCACGCTTGGACTTTGGAAAACCAGTCACGAAGTCCATTTCGATGTGATCAAACTTCCATTCTGGGATAGCAAGAGGTTGGAGGAGACCAGCTGGTCGTTGGTGTTCTGCTTTCACTCTTCGACAGACATCACATTCATTCATGAATTGAGCAATTTCTCGCTTCATTCGAGTCCACCAATACGACTGCTTGAGGTCATGATACATCTTCGTACTTCCAGGATGAATGGACAGGAGAGAATTGTGCACCTCGTTCATTATGACTTTCCTTAGATCACCTTTAGGAACCACAATCCGGTCCTCGAAGAATAAAGTGTCTCTGTCATCAATGCGATAGCACTTGTATTTGGAAAGACCCTTGTCGATACCACGTTTCACCTTCTTCACCATGGCATCAAGGAGTTGTGCCTCACGAATTTGATCTTCCAAAGTAGGAGAGACTATGAGGTTGGCAAGAAAGCCTTGAGGAACAACTTGGAGATTTAGTTTGCGGAAAGCTTCACAAAGATCTGGTTGGAAAGGCTTGAGAATTAAGCTGTTGCAATAAGCCTTCCTGCTTAAAGCATCTGCAATGACATTGGCCTTGCCTGCAGTATATTCAATACTCGGATTGTACTCTTGAATCATTTCAACCCATCGAGTCTGCCTGAGGTTGAGGTTAGGCTGAGTGAAGATGTACTTGAGACTCTTGTGATCGGTGAAAATGTCCACTTGTCTTCCCAACAAGAGATGTCTCCACGTTATTAATGCATGGACAACTGCCGCCAACTCAAGATCGTGAGTGGGGTAGTTCTTCTCGTTGGGCTTCAACTGACGGGAGGTATAGGCCACAACTTTCTTCTCTTGCATTAACACAGCACCGAGACCTTGGAGAGAAGCATCACAGAAAACTTCAAACGGCTTGGATTCATCAGGAGGAGTCAAGACAGGAGCGGTGACAAGTTTCTCTTTGAGAGTGTTGAAAGCAACGTCACACTCAGGAGACCAGACATACTTCACATGCTTCTGGAGGAGGTTGGAAAGAGGCTTTGCAATCTTAGAGAAATTCTCAACGAATCTTCGGCAATAGCTTGCAAGACCAAGAAAACTGCGGAGCTGCTTGACATTCTGAGGAGGTTCCCAATTCACAATTGCGGACACCTTCTCGGGGTTAACAGCGATGCCATTGGCAGAGATGATATGACCAAGGAAAAGAACTTCATCGAGCCAAAACTCACACTTTGAGAACTTCGCATAGAATTGATACTCTCTGAGCTTGTCGAGCACCAATCGCAAATGTTTGGCGTGCTCCTGCTTATTCTTGGAGAAGACCAAGATATCATCGAGATACACCAGGACGAATTCATTGGTATAGGGGTTGAAGATGAAATTCATCATCCGAGAGAATACTGGAGGAGCATTGACAAGGCCGAAAGACATGACAGTATATTCATAAGAACCAAAGCTTGTTCTGAATGTTGTCTTGGGAATATCTTCTTCACGAATGCGAATCTGATGATAACCCATACGAAGGTCAAGCTTGGAGAATACTTTAGCACCTTGGAGTTGCTCAAATAGCTCATTGATGTTGGGAAGTGGGTACTTGTTCTTGATTGTCTTCTTGTTCAATGGATGGTAGTCGACACAAAGTCGGTCCGTGCCATCCTTCTTCTTGACAAAAAGAACACCACAACCCCATGGAGAAGAACTCGGTCTAATCAAACCCAGACGCTCTTGTTCATCGAGCTGTTTCTTCAATTCCTTCAGCTCGTTGGGTCCAAGCTTGTATGGACGCTTGCAAACGGGTTCAGTGCCTGGCTCAAGTTCGATAACAAACTCAACTGGCCGATGAGGAGGCATACCCGGAAGCTCTTCTGGAAAGACATCTTGATACTCACAAACGATTGGAATTTGAGAGATGGCATTCAATTCGCCCTTCTCATTGAGAGAGAATAACCGAATGGTTTCATCACGAGCGGCATAAATAATCACATCCTCAGAAGAGTGTGTCAATTGAATTTCCCTGGCAGCACAATCAAGTTGAGCCTTGTGCTTAGAAAGCCAGTCCATCCCGAGAATAAGATCAATATCCGAGTCACCAAGAACAATTGGAGAAGACAAAAATTCATAGTCGCCCATCTTGATTGCGGAATCCCGAACGAATGCTCGAGAAGTCAGTTGTCGAGCCGGAGAAACAATAGACAGAGGACTCGGCAATACTTCAGTAACCAGATCATGCATAGCCACAAAAGGTCTAGAAATGAAAGAATGCGATGCACCAGTATCAAAAAGAACTTTTGCAGGAATATCATTAACAGGAAGATTACCCATTATCACATCAGTAGATTTTTCCGCTTGAGCTGCATTCATCATGTTCACCTTTGCAGACTTTGGATTATGCTTGACCACTGCATTGCTGGAAGATCTGACAGGAGGAGGAGGAGGCAGACGCCTTTGGTTGAAGCACTTGTTAGCATAGTGACCTTTCTGCTGACATTTGTTGCAAGTCACCTCTGAGAGTGGACGGTGATAAGGAGCATTGGACTTTGGAGCTTGATTCTGAGACTTGTTCTGATAGCCAGAGTTGGAAGAACCATGGCCACCTTTGTTCTTCTGCTGATAAGGCTGACGAAACGGAGGAGGAGGAGACAACCAGAACTTCTGTTGCTAGCTGTCACAAGTGAGGAAGAAGAAGGCTGAACTGCGTCTCTGACTCTCTTCTTAGAAGCCTCACACTTGAGCTGAGCAGCCTCTTGCTTCAGTGCCATATTGTAGAATTGATCAAACTAAGTAGGCTCAACAAGAACGAGAGCTAACTGCAGATCCTCTTTAAGGCCACCTCTGAAGTGATAGATCATGCTTCTCTCATCAGGAACGTCTTGTTTAGCGAAGCGAGCAAGTTTCTGAAACTGGATGTTGTATTGATACACAGACATGTTGCCTTGCTTGAGATTGCGGAACTCCTCACGCTTGCTCTCAACAACCCTCTGTGGAATGTGGTGTGCTTTGAAATCCCGACAGAAGTCAGTCCAAGTGATCACACGACCTCCTCTGGAATCTTTGTATTGTTGATACCAATCAGCAGCTTGGTCCTTGAGCTGAAAAGAAGCGAACTTGACATAGTCCTCAGGCCTGACATTGCTACATTCAAAATGCTTGTTGATGTCCACGAGCCAATCATCGGCATCCGTGGCCTCGGCACAGTAGCTGAAAGACTTGGGCTGATTTGCGAGAAACTGGTTGAGAGTAGCAAAGTGAAACTGATTGTTGCCTTGACCTTGATTGCCTTGATTGCCTTGCCCTTGAGTACGTTCTTGCAAGAGTTGCAGAATCATCTGAGCATTGGCGTTGGTGGCTGCCATGATAGGTTGCCATGCCTCCGGAGGTGGAGGTGGTGGCGGAGGGTTCGCTTGACTCCCTTCATTGCGATCCGGATTCTGACGCGTTGGCGGAGCCATCCTGAAGAGGGTGACATCCGTTAGCATCTTGATAGACAAATAGATAAGTAGAATCAACGGATAGAAATTGCAACATATAGTCTTCACAATAAACATTCGAACGAAGATGAACGAATGAATTCCGTAGTAAATCATCACACTTCCATAAGTTGAGAAGCCACTTAGAAAAAGATATGGAATCAACATATGAATTCGAAGCAATTCAAATATCACAATACAAAACAAAACAAGTATTGGCTTGCAGAATAAGCCGGAACAAACATATGATAGAGGTTTCGTCCGAAGTTTTCGTGGTGGGGCCCACACGGGCTCAATCGTACAGCACCATCATGTACAAGGCTGTGCACATGACATACGAAGCGTCCCCGAGTCGGCATAGCCAAGGACTCTTTAAGACACTACGAGACCACTGTAAAACCAACCGTGTACAGGCGGACCACTAGACGTCGAACCCCAATCTCATATCATGCGTCTGTCGGAAAGATATCCTAAGGCTACTAGAATTCCCACTTATAAACTCCCGAAACTTCCTGGTTATGCAATCTGGTGTTGGGGATACAGGGGACACAAAATATATCACCCAAACTAGCAATCCCTAGATCCAGTTGTATCCATCCGTCAACACATAACCAAGAAACCTTCGGAAATCGTTTACCACAACCTTCGAAAAACATCCGTTATACAAGTTATGGCAATACTCCCGAACTCCCGCCCCAGTACTGGGTGGCGTCAAGGTGATCTCACCAACAACTGCATAAAAGAGATTTCGATGTCGGCGAAACTCAGGTATTCCAGAACTGCAATGATAAAATTGTGACGACAACACCTCGGAGCTCAACTCCCCGGGACACTGCCACAACCCCTAAATGTCAGGAGGCACCAAGAACAATGTTCTCGTCACAAAACCATCGGAACGATTCCAAGATACCCGCGTGATCCTAAAAAATTTTTAGTGAAATTTGAGGAGAGAATAGTCAAACTTCTACGTCAGGAGACCTCACCAGAGCGACGAAGGGACTGAGGAGTAAAAGAATCCTACTCTCCAATATATATAATCCTAAGACTCAAAACATTTTTGTTCTAGACCCAACAACGCCAGCGATTCGATCAAGCAGGGGGCTCCTAAGTCGGGGATGGCTCTGATTACCAACTTGAAACGCCCACAATGCGGCTATATCTCCCACGTGTCGAGGCACGACTTAGAGGCATAACCGCATAGTGGTTTTGTCGCAAGAAGGGTCATCTTCACACAATCCCATGTAATGAACAAGAATGGGATAAAGAGTTGGCTTACAATCGCCACTTCACACAATACATAAATATAATTCATACATCATCCAAAATACAAACATATAGACCGACTACGGTCAAAATCCAGATGAAAATAAGACAACCCCAAATGCTAGATCCCCGATCGTCCCAACTGGGCTCCACTACTGATCATCAGGAAAAGACACATAGTAACGACCACGTTCCTCGTCGAACTCCCACTTGAGATCGACGCCATCATCTGCACTGGCATCGTCGGCACCTGCAACTGTTTTGGTAGAATCTGTGAGTCACGAGGACTCAGCAATCTCACACCCGCGAGATCAAGACTATTTAAGCTTATAGGTAAGGATGGTGTAATGAGGTGGAGCTGCAGCGGCAAAGCATATATGGTGGCTATCTTGCGCAAATGAGAGCGAGAAGAGAAGCAACGGAACGGTCGTCATCTAGCCATGACCAAGAAGTGATCCTGAACTCCTACTTACGTCATACATAACACAGGCCGTGTTCACTTCCCGGACTCCGCCGAGAAGAGACCATCACGGCTACACACGCAGTTGATGTATTTTAACTGGGTCAAGTGACAAGTTCTCTATAACCGGACATTAACAAATTCCCATCTGCCTCATAACCGCGGGCACGGCTTTCGAAAGATAATACCCTGCAGGGGTGTCCCAGCTTAGCCCATCATAAGCTCTCACGGTCAACGAAGGATAAACCTTCTCCCGGAAAGACCCGATCAGTCTCGGAATCCCGGTTTACAAGACATTTCGACAATGGTAAAACAAGACCAGCAAAGCCGCCCGAATGTGCCGACAAATCCCGATAGGAGCTGCACATATCTCGTTCTCAGGGCACACCGGATGAGCAGTCCGTACAACTAAAACCAATCCTCGAGTTTCCCAAGGTGGCGCTGCAAAGGGCTCTAGTTTGGACCAGCACTCAGAGGAACACTGGCCCGGGGGTTTAAAATAAAGATGACCCTCGGGCTCTAGAAAACCCGGGAGAAAAAGGCTTAGGTGGCAAATGGCAAAACCAAGGTTGGGCTTTGCTGGAGGAGTTTTATTCAAGGCGAACTGTCAAGGGGGTCCCATAAATCACCCGACCGCGTAAGGAACGCAAACTCAAGGAACATAATCCTGGTATATCAGTAACTAGGGCGGCAAGAGTGGAACAAAACACCTGGCATAAGGCCGAGCCTTCCACCCTTTACCAAAATATATAGATGCATTAATTAAAAAAAGAGAATATTGTGATATCCCATCATATCGATGTTCCGACATGGAACAAACTCCAACTTCACCTGCAACTAGCAACGCTATAAGAGGGGCTGAGCAAAAGCGGTAACATAGCCAAACAACGGTTTGCTAGGAAAGGATGGTTAGGGGCTGACATGGCAAAATGAGAGACATGATATAGCAAGTGATAGGTAGCGCGGCATGGCAATAGAGCGAACAACTAGCAAAGCAAAGATAGAAGTGATTTCGAGGGGTGGTCATCTTGCCTGCAAGGTTCTCAGAGTTGTCGAAAGCGTGATTCTCGTAAGCGTACTCGACAGGTTCCTCGTTCACGAACTCGTCTCCTGGCTCTACCCAAGACAAGAACACAAACAAACGGAACCACAATCAACAACAAGAAATGCAAAAACAACATGATGCAAAACATGTATGATATGCAAGATATGATATGCGATGCATATGCGTGCTCCGGAAGGAAAATGATGAACATGGCAGTAACTTGGCAAACCAAGCATGCCACTGGAAAGATGAGATGATTTCGGTCGAAATCGATATAAAGATCACCGGAAACGGATGCACGGTTTGCAAATGGCAACCAAAACAAGAATGACACGAATCTGCGATTAACAGCATGATAGCACTTAAAATGCAACAAACAACAATGCTACAGCACACCAACATAGCAACAAAGCATATGACAGTAATCTCCAGGAGATGCTTGACAAAAGATGAACACTGAGTTATGGCTAGTTCACAAAATAACAAGCTCAAACAAGCATGGCAAAAGTGCAAAAGATAACAGGATCACGGACTTGGTGAAAAACTGGACATGGCAGTAAACAGCATCAGGTAGCAATGTTCAGAGCACGAAATCAACATGCTACAGGAATTTAACATAGCAAAAAGGGCATTACAGTATTCTACCAAATACATATGACAAAAGTCCTTTACGGACCATAAGCCAAAAAGGACCAGAAGATATGATGGCAAGCATGTAAACATAGCAAGTTTCGTTATCAGGTTTCAGACTTGGCAGAAAACAGAGCATGGTAGAAATAAGAATATGTAGGCCTCTTTGTGAGCTTGGTGCACTCACTACAGAGAAATGCATGACAAACCAAGCATACCTACAGCAAGATGGCATGTTTATGAAGCTATAAATGGCAAGAACAAAAGCATAGCATGTATGGATCAAGTACGATAAGTTTGGCAAAATTGCATATCATGTTAAGAATCTGCCAGAAATATTTTATAGCAAAAGTATAGCAAGATTGCGTCATGTATGGTACTCCATAATTGCAAACAATTGCACGAATATGTCAATTACAACTATATCTACAAAACATCCTTATTGAACATCTCCAAAAAATGCATGGATCTCTCTGTAGCATCAAGTTTACATGGCAACAAAATAACAGCAGACAAGGACTTAGAGAAATCACTAAGTCCCTGAAATCAGAAACATTACGGAGCCTACTTTGCATGCTTGTGCTAGTCACCACAGGGATCACCAAAATACATGGACTACACCACTGGAAATATGGCATGGCATAGTTCAAAACACATGTAGAGCTCATGCCCATAAGGTGCACAGATTTAAAGATACAAAAATGACAAATCTCCAAGTTCTGATAAGAACCAGCAGATAACAGCAACTAGCCCTCTTCCAATAGATATTCGGGTTTCAAGATGACCTCTAATGAACATGGTGCAATTGAACAAAATGTAGAGCATCATGAGGTGAACAATTTGACATATTACACGCGCGAATCGGAGCTACATGCAAGGAGTTATGCAACGATGAACAGAGGCATATGCTGAAGGAAATTCATGACTTAGAGAAAATTTAGAGGGGGGCTCGGGTCAACCTTCGTTGATCAGATCGAGATCCGATCGGGCCGGAGCTCGGGCGACGCTCGCCGGCGTGGAGGAGGGCGCGGCGGCCGGGGAAGCTCGCCGGGGAGGCGCGGGTCGCCGGAGAGGACGCGAGGGAGAGGCGGGCGGCGACCGGCGACGCGGGGCGGAGGAGGGCGGCGGCGGTGGCCGG